>NC_135656.1:46730670-47030670 GCF_964188315.1 Podarcis muralis | reverse complement strand
AATGGGACAACTTCCTTGTCCTCCCACTGCATCCCCCTGCATGTCATAAAATCTGTTTGAGAGAATTCCCCAACCCTCTAAAATAAGATGAAGTCAATTTGGTGCTGGGGTTTTGTGAGCAGGGGTACATCAGAAGGACAGCTGCCCATACCCTTAGTCCTTTTCTTCTTGCACACAAATTGACACAACCACAGGATTGTTCACTTTACTGTTCTTTATTAGAGACAGTCATGTTACCTTACATGCTGTCATTACAATGAATACTGTCCCACATTTCCTTGTTGTGGCACTGGTTGGGCATAGAGCCAGTGTGTTGGACTAAAACCTGGGAGACCAGAGTTCAAATCCCTACTCCGCTATGAAACTCGCTATATGACCTCAAGTCAGTCAGTCACTCACTCTCAGCCTAATCTACCTCACAGGGTTGTTGTGAGAATAAAATGGGGAGAACTATGTATGTCACCTTGAGCTCAAAGAAAGGTGGGAGATAAAAATAAAAATAAACAGACCGAGGCCTCACAACTTGCCCTGTAAGCCTGTGAGCTTCTCACATTCCTTAGATAGACTTCTAAAAAAAACAACACACAGAGACACACAAAACTAACAGTGTGTAGAATGGCTACATGAAGCACCTTCTCTCTGCTGGGTTTTGGCTTAATGAGAACTCCAGTCAGACTCTCTCCACTCTACCCCTTATCTCTCTCCTCACTACGCCTGCAAACTGTCAGGTTCTCTTGGGTCTGCTGATACCTCCCACTTCTGCATATCTAGCTATAAAATTACCCCCACTTGGAAAATGAGTTTGCTATTAATACGTAGAACAGGGGTAGGGGGTATATGGCACTCTTGGCGTTGTTGAGCTACAGGTCCCATCACCCAGCATGTTTAGTGGGCTGGGATGATGGGAGCTGTATGCCAGCAAGAACTGTATGTCCACACAGGTTTCCCATCCTTGATTTAAGACAATGCCACTCATGCCCCATCATTTTTATTCAGAATTAGGAAGAAAAGCATTTAACTAGCCACTTCCTCATCCACTTTCCATTTGAGGAAAGTGCCTTTATAATATCCCAGGACAGGCCGCAACAAACAGAACACACAACTTTATACATTATATAGTTTCTTGTGATGGAAAATAACTCAAATATGCACCTAATGACTCAGAGATGCATGGTCCTTGCCTTTCTGGCTTTCTTTGAGTATTTATCATGTATACAGGAAGGAGAAGGGAGAGAGAGAGAGCGTGCAATGAGAGTGCTCTGCGTAAATCTCAGGAATCAGGCCAGATACTATCATGTCTGTTACACTGTCTCCTCCGAGACTGCTGTTGTGCCATACAAAAATAGCATAATATAAAACTTTGTTATCAAGAGCTTTCCTATACTGTTGTTTACATGGAACTCCTTTGTGGCGGGCTATATGATTCAGTTTTGCTTATTTTTAAAACACCTGTAGATGAGTAACAGTGATCTGCTTCTACACCCTCTTTGACTGTGATACTGAAAGTTGGACCATTTTGCAAGAGTCCTCATTCTTACAAGATGCCTCAAAATCTTACTAAAGCCAGAGCAAAGTTTTGCACGGATGTATCCGGTTTTTTTTGGTTTAGGCTCAAGAGATTTTCCTGGAGCACTATCATTATTTCCATTTGGTTAGGATGACAGCACATATTATCTTCATAGTATGAAAGACCACTTTACCATAAGATGATAAAGACTAGAATAAACGGTATCAGTCTGAATATCTCATAGAGCTCATGAAGAATAAAGGGCAACTGATTTTTTACAGCGGAGAGAATAGCAGTGTGTTTCAGCTCATTAAGAGAAAGGACGAGTACGTTTCACAAAATATGGCCTCGTGGGCTAAAGCTGTCTCTCTTTGTTCCTTGAACAGTGGAATGAGCCTTTACATCTCAGGCCAATTATCTACCAGCATTCTACAGAAACTGACAAAATGTGTACTATGAGCAATGATATGAAGCTAGTTTACTTTGTACTCCGCATTTGCATCTGATTTGTGTATGTGCACACAGTCTTTTTCTCTCCCACCACATGATGTGAAGTCTCTTATTAGAAGAACAAAAACATTCCCTGTGATGTAAACAACATGCAACACCAAATGCTCAATAATTAAAGACTCTTAATATCAGGAAACCAGGGAGACTCCTTGGGAGAAATATATATATAAGTCTAGTATATATTTTAAGTTTATTTTATAATGCTAATGGCTGGAAGCTACAATGTGGATTCTGCTAATGTTAAGGGATGTTAATTCAAGATCCATGTGTGATGAGCTACAGAAGATCGTATTTATATTTGCTATGACCCATTGCAACATTTAATAAAGCAAACCAAAGGAGAATAATGCAAATCACAGAATCATACTAAACTTTTAAAAAATTATTTTACTCTGACTGGAGGCCAGAAGATCAGATATGTAAAGGAGAACCTGCTTATACAAGAAGCTGTGAGCCACAGGTCACTAGTGACTCGGACTTAGATGTCAGATAAACAGGTTCAAATGCCCACTCAGCTATGAAATGTAACAAATTGTATTTTTTATGCCGATTACAGTTGTGTATTACTGAAATTTTGAAACACAAGCATACAAATGTGGATCACAGAAGAGTACTTCTCAGGGAAGGGTTGTGGGTCAGTGGCAGAGCGAGCTCGTGCCTTGCATGAAAAAGGTCCCTCATTCATCTCTGGCATTTCCATGTACGGCTGAGAAAGAATGATAGATCTTGAAAGAGCATGCCATCACATAGGGAAGCATACCTCCTCCCTCTCTCTACAAGGCGTAGTTTAACAGCATGAGCACACACTCTCTGTTCTAGAAACAGGCTTTGGCCAGCAACATGCTGTTCAGAATGTTGTTTGTTCTCTCCAGCACTGGTTCTGACTGGCTCCAGTAGATCTCACAAGATCTTGACAATAGTTCAGGATGGCCACTTAACACATTGCTAAAACAGAGGCCCAAAGAGAACATTGCTTTGCATAAAGTTACGCATATGGTAATATGCATATATTCAAATTTGAAATGATTGCTATACCTTAAATTGAAAAACAGTACATGTCACACTAGTGGGGAAGCCTTTGAGCAGGTGACCCGTGTGTCTCCTCTGCCTGCTATCCAGATGCTGTCCTGGCGGCTGCAGCTTCAAGGCCCCTGAACTCCCTTTTTAGGGTTTCTTATCTTGAAACCAGACAGCTCTTCAAACAGACTGTTTTCTGACAGCTTTTCAAAATACAGGACTATAAATAGAGGACACATGGCTACCCGACAATAGATGCATATATACAAGAGAATAAGCTGCTGCAAATATCCTCAAGCATAATGGACTAGAGGGAGGTTGAGGTTTTGTTTATTTTTCTTTACTTGTTAACTAGTGGGTCTGAGCATTGCTTTGTTTATTATTTGAATTTTTTTTCAATGGATGTTATGTTATATGAAGTATTAATGTATTATATGATTCCTCTCACTTTCCTCCACTGTGGTAATATGTATTGTATATCTTTATTTTCTTTCTGTTAGTCGCTTGGAGACCTTCAAGTGACAATCGACTAATAAGGCTAATAAATGAAATGGAATTTACAGTTTAGTCCCAGTTCCCCTCCAGCTTCATAATAATGGGGTTGCATCCTGGGCTGGTCACCCTGGATCTCTGAAATGTCCCTTTCTCCACTCCATGCTTTGGTACACAAATTCCTTTCCTCTCCTTTTCCATGGCCCAGAGGAACTGCAAGAGCAGGTACATTTTTAAGCAAGTACCAACTCCACAAATATTGTTAGATACAAGCAGAAGATGACAAATTTTCCTACCCGGAGAAAACCAGGTTTTACACTTGCTGAATAATGTCACTAGAGCTATACCTTCCTTGGTGGCCAAATTTCTTTTTTTAGCTTTTAAGCGTCGCAAGACTATAATTGACTGTATTGATATGGGGCTATCTGTTTAGCCCATTTTAGTGTTGGCTAAGTTTTAAAATCTTCCTGGATGTTTTAACTGTGTATTGACAAATGTACTTTTTTCTGACTGACGGTCGAATAAAAGGTTGATGATGATGATGACAAATTTCAATTGTCTTTATTGTACAAAAATAATTTATATACTCCTCAGTATTCCTGCTTTGATAGTTTGACAGGATTGGATGTGTTTTTTAAACTTCCTTTGCTTGCAGCACAATCATTCACACACACACACACACACACACACACACACTCAGAAATTCCATGGAGTTAAGTGAGACTTAGTCACAGGTAACTGTGTAGAGAGGTACAGCCATAATTGTGTTTTTCAAGGTCTTGTGGGCAATATAAAAGTAATTCAAGAAGTTCACACTTATTGAGTGTTGATTTTCTGCTTCAGATAACATAAAATAAAACTTGTAAAGCTTTTTCTTTTTTTTTAAGAATCTTGGACCCCATTCAGAGATATTAACCCTTATATTCCACTGAAAGCATAGCTCTCAGTCCAATCCTACACGTCTACTCAAAACTGTTTAGGAACCATTTTGGTGAGTGAATGGCAAACAAACAAACAAACAAACAAACAAACAAACAAACAAACAAACCAACCAACCAACCATTGAGTTAAGTTAGCATTAATTAGTTTCTAGGTAAGTGGGTATTAGATCCTATCAACAATTTCTTGGGAGCAAAATGGAATTTCTCCAATCATATGCATAAGATCACCCAGCACCGAGTCCCACTGACTCCTTGTTATCAAATCTTTGTTCACATGAATGTTTCTTATGCCTAACCTTGAGGAATGCCTTTCATGTAAAATCAGGTTTGCTGCCAGCCTGTGGCATCCTTGGGCAGCTGGCAGGGCCCTAGCATTGTGGCAAGGCCCGCAACTGAACGGACATCTGCTCAGGGAAGGTCCTCCTGCACTTGGTTGCCGAGTCTGGAGGCTGTCTTCCATTTACATTTCCCACAATACTCCAGAGTGATGCTGTATTGTGGGCATTGTGGGAAATTCAGATGACAGCTTCAAGCCAGTCCTCATCACAGCGTTGCAACTGCTCTTCCAAGAATACTCTTAAACCTGGAGCTAGCTCTGCCTAGAATCTATTGGACTAGAGTAGTTTTTAAATATAACCAGCTCTTGCTAACATCTTTTGATGTACCTTACTTTCCTGCTTTCCCATATATTTAAAATGTTTCAGCTCAAATAATCTATGGGGTCTTTCCTGACCTTTCAGTAGAACCTATGTAGCTGTAATTGCTATAAATAATACGGAAACAATTGAACTGAAATGTATTTTAACTGTAAATCACAAACTGTAAAAGTATCTTGTTTTCTTTAAATATAAAAACACACAAGAGAAGGCATGATGGAAATGATATTTTAAAGTCACAATGTTCTTTGAAATGTTTTTTTGGGGGGGCATAGGGATAAATATTAAATTTCACCAACAGCCTTTTAAAATAAAAATCCTTCTTATGAGTACATCATTCAAGTTCAATCTTTGAATGGTTTAAAAAGAAGTTTAATACACAAGTACGATGATAGATATCTATCATAAAAATAATCTTGTTCTCTGATGCTTCCCAACACAATTCTACAAAGCAGAAAGATAAATACTGTTACAATAGTATAATCCTAGCACTAGAGGGGTCTTTGCTTTTGCTCTGTAATATACTAACCAATGGTCAGTATTTGTTCTTTCCTTACCAGCTTGCCACAGAGATGGATTTCCTTATGAAATTATTAAGACTTCCTTGTCATGACATGATCCCCAATAGGCTAATATACTCATTTAATTTTGCTGCTAATAGGTCTTTTTATTGGCTCCCTACCCCACCCCCACCACCAATCAATACCTCATTTTGCTTCTCTCTGGTGTTTTACTTCCGCTCCCTCACCTCTCAGGATTAGGAGAGATTTTCTTCATATGCAGTGGTATCTTAAATCTATTGTATGTCCTGATAACTTGGAGGGGCCATCCATGGCATAGGTCATCATTCCATGTGATTAAGGATGATGAAACATATTCTTAGCAGCAGTAGTAACATACCAACATACCTAGAAGAACCCATACTTCACAAGAGAAAAAATCTATCTAAAATGAGGTGGTCTTTTAAAAAATCTGTGAGCTGTCCTTGACACACATGCATGAACACTCACTCACTCACTCACTCACTCACACACACATGCGCATACATAGCTCTTTTCATAGAAATAGTTAGCCATTGTGATTTAATTCATTTCCATCTAATCTCACAGAACAATATGACCTATTTGAGGTGCTTATATATCACTACAGACAAAGCACTCTTAAAAAAAAAACCCTTTAATGCTTTACCTTCTATAGCCTAAAAAGTGGCAGTTTCTTTGATTTGTAACTATGTTCGCATATGCCCATTGTTAATATTACTTCCTACAGACACACTGTGTCAAAATTTACTTTTATCTTAGTGGAATT
The DNA here is from genome assembly GCF_964188315.1 of Podarcis muralis. Classification (NCBI taxonomy): domain Eukaryota; kingdom Metazoa; phylum Chordata; class Lepidosauria; order Squamata; family Lacertidae; genus Podarcis; species Podarcis muralis. The sequence continues at coordinate 47,024,239 of NC_135656.1, read as the reverse complement.
TTCCCACACAATGTTTCTTAATAGGCTCTTATAAAACACTTTTCACTTGTTTTCTGCATTTGGGTTATTATTGATACCAAATTTCATACAAAGCAATTCAGTATTTCCAACTGAGTAGAACTTTTAAAGCTATTCATTATTCCTGACTATTTGATTAATTCTCCTATTTAATTTATTTAAATGCATTAGAAACTTTAAAGGTATTGGGAAAATTGTTTGGCAAAAATCTATTTTTGAAAAATAATGAGATAGTAAAATTCCTGTAATTGATTCCTGTGGTCAAAGGATTATATTTTCTCCTTGTGGGATCTGAGCTGGGTGACTCAATAGGAATTCACTTTAGTGCTAACTATTATCAAATGGGGGGGGCAGTTTGGGGTCAATCAGGAAAACAAGATGCTTTGTACAAAATACAGCTGCCCTACCATGCTTCTGGAGATTAAAGTTGTATTCAGTGATGTCTCAGTGCTAGCAGAAGTGTCTCTGCTTCCATAAAGCAAGACAATGCATTTTTCCAAATCCCCCTTCCTACCAACTGCAGCCCACTATGTTATTTTCTATATTGTTCTAGTCACCCCACACACCGAAACCTCAAAGGTTTTTGGAGTTTGAGGACCCTGCATTGGATAGGGTAGATTTTCAAAAAAAATAAAAGCAAAAATAGGTGTTTTACTTGGCCAAAAAAAAGTGCTTCTGCTAGTACAAAGTGACCACATAGGATTTAGTACCAAGAATCTCAAGATGTTTAAGTTTCTATGGCTGAACCACATATTTTTGGTGTGTATTTCATCTTCCATGCACATTGTTGCATGTAGGGAGGCACACATGAAATGCATTTTTTCAATGGCTAGTTTTTAGAAAGTGACACTAAAGACTTAGACCAACAGTGGTGCCATTGCTGGGTGCTGCCCAGTTGGCACTGACCTGAGATAGGATGTTCTCGGAGGCAGTTCCTTGTTTGTGGAATTCTTTCCCTGGTGAAGTGTGTCTGTCACAATCATTGTTAACATTCAAGAAGAATTTAAAAACACATGAAGTATCAGGATGGGGGCCCCTGACATTGTGGTGGCAGTAGTGGGGTATCTCCACATGTTTCCTGCCCTTGGCTCCTTCAAGGGAGAGTGGGACAGAAATTTAATTGATGGATTTATTGATAAACGCATATCACAGTTCTCTTCCCTCAAAAGGCCAACAAATTTCACAATTATCCAAGGCGCGATTGCCACAGAGACATGATTACCACATGGTCTGAGGGCACATGATGCATCCACCTTGCAAAAGCTAAGCAGGTCTGGATCTGATCTGTACCTGGATGGCAAGCAGTCTGGGAAGGAACACAATGTACTCTGCTGAGGTTCATGATACAGTAACAGGGAATACAAATGTATAAATGTTCTGAACCCTACTTCCACACAATAGCTTCTCCATGCCACACATAATTTCCCAGTGCATCACAAAATTGTCCATTTCTTATACTATAATATAAACTTTCATGAGTGAACTTCTCTTCAATATCTAGTGTGCAACACAATTTCTCTAGCTGTATTTTTGATCTCTTAATTCTACCACATTCCCCTGCTCTATACAGTTAACTGAATGATCAGCCCTTGAAAAAAAAATAAAAATAAAGGATTTACAGTGCACCTTGCTCCAAGACATCAAGGAGATTGCACTATTAAGCAACAGTAAGTAAATTGTGTCAGTTCTACAAGTAATCTTTCTTGGTAACACCAAATAACATTACCTTAACAGGATAATTGAATACATAACATTTTGGCTCTTTAATCTAACAACGTTAGTAACTGCCGAGTTCAACAAATTAAATACGCAGATATGCACCCACAGCTCCCTTACTGAACTGAGTGCTAAGGAAAGCCTAATTAAAATAGAAGAAGTTAAAATTCAGCAAAAGAAAGAAAAGGAGCAACGTCGTTTGAAACTGCCCCTTAAGAGCAATCGAGGGCAATCCTTAAGACTCCCTCTTTGTGAATACCTAATCCACTCTATTAACACTGGTTTGTATCCCCATTCTAACCGCAACAATGATTAGATTTCAGGACCCTTCACTTGAAGCATGATCCTATCCCCTGCTACAGCTGTTCCAAAAGTTCCCTGCAGTCATGATAAGAACACCTTGCAAGAGGAAAGTTGGACAATTCTGGGAAGCTCTGTCATGCTACCCTCTGAAAACCTTTCCAACCCTCAGTCCACTTTTTCTTCCAGGGCAGGTTTGTGCTGGTGTTAGGTGAATAGGGCTGCTGGCCTGCTTCCCCCTGAAGGAGTTGGCAAAGGAAGCCTCTATGTGCTCTCTCTTCTGAAAAAGTTTCTTCTTCTCCTTCTCTCTCCTTCTTAAAGAAAAAAACCATCTCAGCTTTGGAGCAGCACTGTCAACAGCTGCTACTTAATAGATGGGGTGAGACCAATTGCCAGCACTAGTATAAGAAGCCAAGCAGTTTCAAGACATATATTTGGGCGGAATAAGTGTGTATACAACATTATTGTGGCAGATGTTGGCCTTGGCATATTCAAGGTTGGAGTCAGAGCATGCCACTGTGATACCCCCCCCCCCAGATGCCACATTAGAGGCTCACATGCATGTTAGCTATTGGTGGAGTAGTGTTTCATTTTATGTCTAAATTACAGGAAGGATCACTCACCTTTCAAAAGAGAGAAGGCTAGTTTCCCCTTTTCTAAGTTTTCAATTTTCTCTATCATTCTAATGAACTGTATGCAAAAGGTTCTTGAAATCTAATTCCTTCACTAGCCTAGTATTTCTAATGTGTTCCTCATTATTAAGAGCATTCAAAGAATATATGAAAAGTCCTGGTCAGTTAGACCAAAGGCCCATCTAGGCCAGCTTCTTGTTCTCACAATGGCCAGCCAGATGCCTTGGGAAGCCTACAAGGAGGACCTGGGCAGAGCAGCTATGATATTCTCTCCAATTATGATTCCCAGCAACTGATACTCAGAAGCATACTGCCTGCCTTTTACACTGGAGGCAGTACATACCCCTCATGCCTAGTAGCCACTGATAGCTTTTTCTTCCTTAATTTATCTAAATCCCCCTTAAAGCCATCCAAGTTAATGGACACTTCTAAATATGTATGGTAGCGAGTTTCATATTTTAATGGCTGGTGTTTGAAGTCACATCTATGTGATGTTAACTACAATCCATATCTACCATGTACTTTCCTGAGAAGTACTGCTGCTTGATACGGCTTCCATTCAACTTGCTAACACAATCCACACTCACTTTGCAGTTAAGCTAAGGTTTGTCAATTTGAGACAGCCACTGCACATGTGCAGATGTCAGCTTCATGAATAGGAGTTCAGGGGTGTTGCAAGTCTGGGGAAACCAAACAGGTAATGCACATCAGGTGAATACACCCCTGATGCCTCTCTGCTGTGCACAAAAGTGTGCAAACATGACTTGAAATGCAGCGGTAGGGGTGGGAATGACCTCACAGTGTTTTAAGCTGCTAATGTGTACACAACCTTATTCAGTTACAGAAAATTTGTACTGTATCATGATTTATTTGGGGGGGGCAGGCTTTATGTTGGGGGGGCAGAACCAGGTTATCTGTGACGCAGTTGGTTAGTTAGTTCTTTTTATTTATTTATTTGATTTAGGGGAGGCAGCTCCCCACCCCCACCCCCTGGCTACCCCCATGTACTGTTTTATGTTCTACTTTTTGGTTCTTGTTTGCACCCTTTTAAGATGGATTCTGCCCCTAATCATTTTAGAGCAGAGGTATTGAAAGATATATTTGTAGCAGTGCAACCCTATGCATGTCTACTCAGAACTAAGCCCTATTGGTTTTAATGTGGTTTACACACAGCTAAGTCAGTATAGGATTGCAGCCTCCGATGATATGACTGCCTCACCGTTTGCAATTTACAATTGGGAACTTTCCCATTTGGGTAAACATGCTTTGTCAACTGACATAAAGAATCAAAGATAAAATTATCAAAATACTGGAAGTGTCAAGACTTTCACTCTACATGCACACTAGACTAAACAATATATGCAAAGAAAGAACTATATCTAAATCACCTTGCTCGGTAACACTTTCATCCCATGTGTCATTATTTGAATAGAATTATTTTAAAATAAGGCTGTTGCAGGTTTACGACATCTCATAACATGCAATCAGCAGTCCTTTACTAAAACTGAAAAAGTGCCACAAATTCAGTGGATATAGAGGGTTTTTAAAAATGCTTGCACAACCCCAAAATAGGACTTATGATAAATTGTGACATGCCTCAGCACATTGTAATTTAAGCTAAAGACAACATTTCAATTCCTACAACAGCATCACATGATTTTGAAACACCAGAAACATTTAAGAAATAGAATTTTAGTCAGTTTGTATAATGTAAAAATGCCGGTCAGTTTCCACATTTAATGAAAGGAGTGGGTCTAAACAGAGGGTGCTCACTAAATGGACTGCAATGTTCTATTTCAGGGGTGGCATGGGAAAGGAATGGATGGACACAACTGGGAAATTGACCTGTCTTGCTTTGTTTGATGCTTTACTCCTTACTAAGTAATCGGTGGTAGAGCCAACCTGATGATTGATGTAAGGAAGGCAAGGAAGGTGTTTACTGGTGCACAGGGTCTTACCAGAACAATTTCCCTCAATGCACCTTGTTGTAGAGCTTGTTCTCTCTCTTTTTTTCTCCCTCTAGTACCAAGGAAATCAGTAGAGTACTCTGATTGAAGCAATGCACAAACCATTATTAAACTGGACATTGCAACTACTGACATATGCCCACTGAAGAAAAACAAAAAAAAGGGAAGTGGTGGAGAGGGAGCAGAGATGGTAAACACAGGGACAAAATAGACAGAGAAGCAGAGGGTGGAAAAAAGCGAATTCTAAAGATAATCAGGTACTTTACATTACTGTGTAATCCACTACTGCACTGCATCAACATTTTCAGTATTTCAATTAAGTCCCCTGTAACTAGCTCTTCCGGAGCAAAGTCTAGCAAAGCGTAGAACCTGCTGTCCATAAAAATCAAAACAGAGCTATATCTTGTGAAAATGATAACTTTCTGACAGCATTGCCTCCCTCTGCTGCCTAGTAATGAGTGAGTTGGACACCTCCTGACAGCTCAACCTCAGATAAATATTTCAAACATATCATGCAAGAGATTCACAGATCAATCCCCACCTCCATGAAACCAGTGGAGTGAGACAGAAAGCCATTTTGAACTGGCGCAGCAGAGCAGAACACAATGAGAAGTACTTAAAAAAAATACCCTGTGCCTGTTGATGTTTCAGGAAGCAGGTTCAGATAACAGAGGTAATACTTGGGCCTGTAGTTCTCATGCCTCACTACTGCAATACAAATTGGCACATAAAAGCATTTCCTGGAACACAATTAACAGTCAGCGAATTGGCCACAAACACCTTTTAAATTATGCTGTAAACTACTGGGTGGAAACCAGCATGTTAAAAGACTTCTTAAATTTCTGTATTCTAACTAACAATACAGATACATTAAGCATAAAACAAATGAAGAAAAGGAATTAATACAAGCAAGTTAGTTTACTGGCAGTGCAACGTTAAGCATGCCTATTCAGAAATAGGTTCCACTGAATTCAGTGAGGCACATACACACAGGAAGCCTGTTTATAAATCTCAGTGTCTATGTATTAGTGATGTGCAAAGTTAAGTGTTATAAAATAGCAGCTGCCGTGCCCAAAGATTGCTGCAGAGTATTATCTATTTTATTTATTTTCAGATTTAAAAAACTGCTTCACAATGAAAAGCTATTGAAGTGTACAATATGATAAAATACATGTGACTCATTTCTCTGGGTTGCAACGTAGCTGAAAAGTTACTTGTGGAACCATAAAAAGGTCAAACTTAATCTGCAATCCTATATGCTTATCCATCAGCAAGGCTTAATTCTGCGCAGGTGTATGTAGGATTGCCCTCCATGAGAATGTATTTCAACACTGCAGGGACTACACTTGAACTTATTTTGACATAACCTCATACGGCCAGAAATGGATTTATGCCACAGTAACTATATCCCTGCTCCTGCCAACCTAGCAGTTCGAAAGCACGTCAAAGTACAAGTAGATAAATAGGTACCGCTCCGGCGGGAAGGTAAACGGCGTCTCCGTGCGCTGCTCTGGTTCACCAGAAGCAGCTTAGTCATGCTGGCCACATGACCCAGAAGCTGTCTGTGGACAAACGCTGGCTCCCTCGGCCCATAGAGCGAGATGAGCACCGCAACCCCAGAGTTGGTCACGACTGGACCTAATGGTCAGGGGTACCTTTACCTTTACTTTAACTATACACTCCTAATAATTTGTATTCACAAGAAACACTGTTGAATGTCATAAGGCTTCCATCCTGACTGTGATGTGTATTCAGCCTATACTGGTTAGTCTTAAAGGTGCTAGACAGAACTGTAAAAAAATTAACTTAATAAGCTTGAAACCCTTCTGCAAACCCGTATCAGCCAAATTACAATTCCTTGCTCCATTTTGCCTCACCACAGTATCCAGCTGTGCTGCTGTTGTGCTAATGCAAACTCAAGAGAAGGTTAAAAACAAACCAGCTTCAAAATAATACAACTTCCCTTATCCAAGTAAATATCAAACAGCAGAAAATTCAGAACACCAGCTAGTTACCTTGCTTAGGGGTAAGGTGGCCAGGTGTCCTACCTTATAGAGCACAGTCGTCTAATAGAAGGTGCCCTTTCTCTATGCTAATCTCAGTTTAATGGTAAAAAACAACAACGCACAAGGACAGGCAGCAGGAGGGTTGAAGTTATACATCAACTGTTAGCACTTGGATCACAAACAGAGCATGCACAGAGGGCTCAGTTCTTCCCCATGATAATTAATATATGAACAAAAATACAGTGCCAAGTATCTTCTTTTTAGGTGGTGCATAAATGTCTACCCTGCATTGGATTGCCACGGACTGCTTTGTAGGATACAAACTGTAGTGGGGAGACAACATTGACATTGGTGGGCCTTCCCAGAGACATGATTTGGTTATATGATTTATTGTTTTGATGTTTTAAATATGTTATAATTTTATTTGTAATTGTATTTTTTTTAAAACTGCATGTGTGTTTGCCACCCTAGGTTCCTTTGGGAGGAAGGGTAGGATATAATCTCAATTATGATGATGATGATGGTGGTGGTGGTGGTGATGGTGATGATATCATCAGAAATAACAACAACATGTTCTCCCTTCAACAGCCTGGAGCTATGCTCCAGACGTAGATTTCAATGACACCATTTGGCAGAGCTAAGAATTCAGGTTTGCTCATTTATTTTGCTAAATACCCTTAAAGAAATGCTATCAAGCACCCCATCCAATCCTCACACCAGTAAAGAAGTCTACACATTGGAAAAAGAAAAGAACTGGAGATAATTAGCCATATTTATGCAAGTAAAACATCTGAATAAAGTTGGAAGCTTGATGCCTAATCAAAGGCATTGCTACAGAACATTTCCGAAGAACCACAAGATGAATGGAAAAACTTCAATGCATTTCTATTTGAGATAGCCTATCGTGAAAAGGGGTGTTCATGTAGTCCTTGTTCCTAGCCCTGTGCAACGTGCCACACAGCACTGTAATCCTAAATGTATTACTCCTGCACTCCAGACTGCTGATTTTTGCACTGTAATGCTGAAGGGGCTCTAAGGCTGTTCTATCTTAATTAATGTAAAAAGTGAATTATAAATGGATTGGCATTTATGAACTTCTTTAATTTCAGGATATTAACTCCAAAGAAATTTTTGACCCTTGGTGATTGCGTTTCATTTAAGTTGCTTGTCTTTTGGCATAACCAAAGGCTCTAATTTACCAGCCCTTTTTTGTCCTGGAAAGAGTTTCATGTAGTTGATATGCAGCTTAGCTGTAGACATAGAGAATTTTGAGATAAGTCTTAAATTTTCAACACTTTGTTCCAGTTGTAAAATCTCAGTTGGACCCAATTTCTTTCTTTTTTTTATTACAGCATCAAACCCATACTGTGAATTTGTAGCTGTCATAAATGCTTAATGTAAGACCTCATTGTGCAGGAAAGTGTCAGAACGTTGTTTTTAATACTTTTTTAAAGTAACATTTTCCAGCACATGTTCCCCTACCTCCCCACTGCTGCATAGCATAAAAACTACAGAACTTCAATGTCACATTCATAATAAGTACATAAAAATCTATAGGAATCACAAAAAATGAATTTGTCCATTTTTTGTAAATACAGAAAAATATACATAACAGCACACCCAATTTTTTTTAGAGGGGGCCGCAATATAAAAGGGCAGTGTTTATAGAAAGTTATCTGAAAATCCTTTTTCTTGAGTAAGATAGAATAATGATTCACAATTAATCATCTAATACAACTTCTGATTTCTAATACATTTTAGTATTTTGGAACTCGAGACATGAAATGCAGAGTTAAATATGATTGGCCAAACCTTCTTCTGCTGATTATCTAACATTTATCAGCAATATTTGCTTTACAATTGGATTACGGTTTTGAAAAAATATATATAATCAGCTTTCACAAAGAAACTCTGATTGGCTTTTCATACAACAGGCAAAATCTTGCTCTTTTGAGTGATTGCAGGAACAATTAATAGCACTTGGTCCTGCCAGTTCGAGCCATTTTACAAATATTCCAAAGAACACTCAGAGTCCCACACCAGCTGTGTTCACTGCATAATTCTTGATTGTATTAGAAATGGAGTACCATTTCACCCAGAAGTTCTTCTCTGACTCAGAATACGAAGCTGACTTATATAGGGTCAGGCCATTTGTCCATCTAGCTTACGTAGCATTGTCTGTGCTGTCTGGCAGCAGTTTTACAGATTTTTAGATTGGAAATTCTTAGCTTCTCCTGGAGATGTTGTGGGTTGACCCTGGGACCTTCTGTGTGCAAAGCTCTACCACTGAGCTAAGTGCCCTCCACCTTTTAAACAAATTTCTATAACTGCAAGATCAGTATTCAGTAGCCAAGTATCCAAACCTGGCTGCTAACACAAACTCTCATCGATTGTGGTGAACTATGCAATCAGACCATGTAACTAAGAAGCCTTTCATTTTGATCAATTAGTTCCCTTCTTTTCAAACACTGCATATTATCCCCATTCCAGTCATTTCTGGGTGTACTGGGGTTTGGGGAGGGGGGCTGGGGTTAAATACCAGTTAAGAAAGCCTTTAAATTTCAAGCCAGTTGAACTGAGAAGGGAGCTTGCACATCACTAAGCATTTTTTTTGGTGAGCCATAGGTGGAACGAGTGAATTTCCACCATTCTGTTTTTGTTCTATGGTCTCGCTTTGCTTTCTAAAATTGATTTCATAGATGACATATGTGTAGTTCATCAGTTTTGTGCTGTGATTTAACCAGTGCATCACCACTGGTGTACATTGATAAACTTAGATCCTTACAGAATGAGGGGAAGGAATGAAGGGTTAAGTAACTTACCAAAACAGACTCATGATAGACAAAAACAAATGAACAATGGCAAGAGCAAGGAAAGCATTGGTCTGGGTTGGAATAAGAAGGCCACACAACCAGAGCAACCACTAAGTCCACAACTCTTTCATTTTTGCTATTCCTATTAGCCAATATTCAAAAGAATGCTGAAAATATTAGAATAATTTCTGCTATGTTATTTCAGTACCCTCTGAAATGGATTGAAGAGACCTGGTTAAATAATTCCCTGGTTGTAAACTTTAGCTGTCAGTCATAAAACTATGCCACAGTCCCCACTGTGCCAAATTTAACTGTTTCCTTGGGAGAAGCTCAGAAACGTATTCAGTTGAAGAAGATAGTAAAAACATCATTCTGATTATCTACAGTAGGTCCTAAGCTATGAAAGAAGCCCAACATAATTTTTGAGGAAGTGCACATACCTCTACAGCAGACCACTTTGATTCAGTATTTGGTTTTTCTTCAAAGTGGATGAACATCCCTAATGCAAGATTCTGATGGAAAAAGAACTTTACCCAAGGGCTACTGAAGAAGACTCTGAGGCTGACTCAGTGGCAGACAGCTTGGACACTTCTTTTTTGAAGCAAGCATTGGGAGTCCCCAAAACTCATAACGAAACCTGGAAGTATGTGTTTTGCTGACATACAGCAGTAGGAATTTGATTTATCTAGTAAACTGGCCAAGAACCTTCATCCCTGTATGCCTCTGATTCTAATTGATGGGAATTACAAATGTGTAGTGTGTCATGCCATGCCTCTGAATACCAGTCACTGGACAACAAGAGCAGAAGAAGGCTACTATGCTCATGCCTTGCCTGGGGGCTTCCCATCAGCATCTGGTTGGTCATGGGATGCTGGGCTAGACAGGCCTTTAGTCTTCCTATGTCCTTATAAATGCTCTGATTCAGAATGGGGCTGTCCAGACATGACTGGGGGTGTATCTGATCTCTCCCTCTGCTGCCCTAAAGGAAGTTGGGATACATAAGTAGGGGAAATGAAATGTAATAGAAGCTCCTGTGTGTTTTTGGTAAAATTACATCCTAATTATGCTCTTACCAATATAGAGAAAATTATAAAACCAATAATAAAACGGAAGCAAGTGTTAACTAAAATATAGTAAAAAAACCCTACTATAAATATATATAAGTAGAAATAAACATTGATGATTGAAATGGGCAAAACCGAGAGAATTCACAATGCAGCAGGTTATAGCATAGGAGCAGCCCTCCTGAATTGACCAATGACCCATTTAGTACAGGATATCCTATTACTGGGATGCGGGTGGCGCTGTGGGTAAAACCTCAGTGCCTAGGGCTTGCCGATCGCATGGTCGGTGGTTCGAATCCCCGCGGCGGGGTGAGCTCCCGTCTTTCGGTCCCAGCTCCTGCCCACCTAGCAGTTCGAAAGCACCCTTAAGTGCAAGTAGATAAATAGGTACCACTTTATAGCGGGAAGGTAAACGGCGTTTCCGTGTGCTGCGTTGGTGCTGGCTCGCCAGAGCAGCTTCGTCACGCTGGCCACGTGACCCGGAAGTGTCTCCGGACAGCGCTGGCCCCCGGCCTCTTAAGTGAGATGGGCGCACAACCCTAGAGTCGGACACGACTGGCCCGTACGGGCAGGGGTACCTTTACCTTTACCTATCCTATTACTTCAGTGGCCAAGGAGATGTCGATGGGAAGCCTGCAAGCAGGACTGAAGAGCAACAGCATTCTCCCCACTCATGATTCCAAGCAACTGGGATTCAGAGGCATGCTTCTGTTGCTGAATCTTACAAAACACTTGCCCCTCACCCACTGTTATATAAGATGGAGATCAATGTCTCAACAATTGGGTTGCCCTGTAATGCAAATGCCCCCTAAAATGCAACATGCAACCGTTCCCTGCTAGGCTACTTCCAAGCACTTAAATGCTGGGGTTGGACAGAGAGCTCTAGAATGCCACTGCCAATTACTTGGCAGCATCAGCAGTGAGCACTTGGGTACCAGTGCTTGACATGATGTCTTACCCATATAGAAAAGCATTCCATTCATGTGATAGAGGCATGCTGATTCTTCCACTCTGATATGTGGGTGTTTGTGTAGTCTCTCTCCTTGGGAAGAACTAAACATTCTTTGACAGTCAATAATATTTCAGTGTCTGAAAGGGTCCTGCAGGAGGTGGGTATGTGTAACAGCTTTCCAAGAGCAAGGAAACTCAGATTACATGTTGTACAACTGCATAGGCATCTGAGCCTGCTGGGTGTTTAACATCTTTTTTTTTTTTTTTGGCTAGAGTCTCAATCATTCTATTTATTTATTAAAACACTTGGTCCAGATAAGCATGCTGTGCTATTTGACTAGTTTAAGAGCTTCAGCCCTGATCGATCAGATGTGGTCTCCAAGGCCAAGACAATTTGGCATCTCTAACTTCCATCCTGATTATACATGACTAAATCATACTCTGCAGCATTGTGTTAAATGAAAAGGTTGCTTTGCTAATAGCTGTAGCTGCCCACTGTGGGTTGAGCAGAGACACTAACTTAAACCCTGGATACTGCAAAGTTGTCAAGCAGAAAGAAAGGATTTTCAACCAAGGCAACAACTACTTTTGCTCCTCTCCAGCGTCTACTTTTGAAAAATGTTTGAAAAGGGGGAACTGAAAATCTGCACATATTATTATTGTAAAGCATGCCACTAAAAGGAGGCAAATACACAGGCATCAGGACTGCATACTCCTTTCTGGTGGGTCAGCAGCATGAAGAACATTTGGGCAAAAGCTGCAACTCTTTTGCAGAGCTTTAATGAGTAGTGGCTGGTAGAACTGGTGGGGCTGCATTGTTGACCTGGCTTCCCAATGCCAAGTACTGTATTGTTGCCAGTTACTGAGAAGAGAGGTGCAAGGCAGCAGGGAGCAGTGTGGGTACAGTGGCAGGAGAATAATATTGGCTCCACGACTGTGCCTGCACTGCACTCTTCTGCCTTGCCCTCCCCTCTCTCTGTCTCAGTATCTGGCAGTGATGTGCAGGGTTGGGAAGCCAGGTCAGCAACCTGTACCACCTGTACCACCTTGCAATCACTGCTGGCTTTTGTATGTGGCATAATTATCTCCAAAATTGTTCTTTAGTATTCCTTTTTGCTGGTGGAGGAAGGGAAGGAAATCAAATTCAAAAATCCCTTATGGTGATGGCTATACTGAGACGCAGAAACATTTTCAAACCCCAGTTTCCTGCAGGAACGTGTTAAAAATCCAAGGGTTCCCATTTGAACAAAATTAATAGTGAGATGAGTCACCAGCCAGCTCATTGCAAATGCAACATAGGCTTTTTGTTGTTGTTCTTTCTCTTGTTGACATCTGATTTCAACATATTTTGCAAATATTTGCTAGTTAGAAAGACACAGCGTTAAACAAATGGTAAACAAAACAATTTTTACACATACAGAAAATACGGCTTTTTTTCAGACCTCTAAAATCTGGAGCATTTATCTTCTTTTTTACATGTTTTCTCCTCAGCCCCCCTCTGCATTCTAATTACAAATTTATGTGCAATTGATATATTCCCAAATCTATTTTTATAGATTCATTTAGACAGTATTCTTCTTACATTTCATTTTATCCAAAATGTTCAGATATGAGGGAGTGTGGGTAAGGAAATATAGTACACAGAAGCAAATATTTTACTTTTGTAAATACTGGTATATGCAACCTTGTTTTATTTCCGTTCATGTCCAAGTAAGTAGAAGTTCTGGGAGAAGCCTTCAGATGTGGGGATTAATGCTTTAGTTCTCCTGGTTATGAATCTAGAGCTTCAATATGTTGAATATCTAGAGCTTCTTTCCCAGTTTCCTCTAACACTTGCATTGCATGCTGCATTGTGGAACTGTGGCTTTTTGATCAAGATACTGCTGTATTGTGCTAAATTTTATTCACACCAGCAGGCATGGTGTGACACAGCAATTAACGTCACTAGATTCCACCACCCTTTAAGCAAATGCATGCTTACATTCCCCAATGATTCACCCATGAAAATGCCAGAACACCACCCCATTTTTGAAAATAGCAGTGTGTGCGCATGCCCCTCCTGTGATATGGATCACAACGCAGCATGAGATGAGCTTTGCCTCTCAGGACATTTCCCTGCATCATGTATACACTTGGGCTTTTCATAGGTATCTGACTGGCCACTGAGAGAACTGGATGCTGGACCAAATGGGCAATTGGCCTGATCCTACAGTCTCTTCTTATGTTCCTAGGGTCTGCAACATGGCAACTGGTAGGGCACCCTACCAGTTAAACACCACCCGTAAACATCTCCTTAACACCTGCCAAACATCTCTTTGCACCTCTCTATTTTTTATTTTAATGAGCGGCTTTTACAGCATGTGTTGCTGTTTTGTTGTGGGGAGTGCTGCCTATTTTGGGGCACCTGTTTTTTTTCTATTTTATTGTCTTAGAGGTGTTGCTTTATTGAAGGGGTTCAACACTTTTTCTTCTGTGAAATGTGTATTTTGTGGAGTCGGGGCAGGGAGCAGGCACCAGCTGTTTCTGTTAAGTGCAATCACAAAGGGTTCCCTTTTGGATGTGGCAGCCATGATCTCTGCAGCATCATGTGGCAGCTGGATTTCAAATATACCAGGGGTTTGCTGGGGGATCTACTGTTGCCTGCCTTACCAGACAGTCCTTCTCACTCTTCTTAAAAAAGAGAACCACTGCTGTAGAAGGGCAAAATTTGTTTTTGTGGCTGAGTTCCAAATGTGATAGATACCCACATTTTTGGGGGGAAAGTGGCTTGGAGGGAGAATTGGAGCAGAGAAAGAGTGGCTGGAGGAAGGATCACTTACCAGGTCCCTGATCTTAATAAAAAGGAAGAGATTTTCATTTCTTTTTTTATAAAGGGCTATTTAAAAGGGGCATATTTGCATATAATGTCTAATTAGGCCCAGAAGGTCGGCAGTTTGAATCCCCGCGACGGGGTGAGCTCCCGTTGCTCGGTCCCTGCTCCTGCCAACCTAGCAGTTTGAAAGCACATCAAAGTGCAAGTAGATAAATAGGTACCACTCCGGCGGGAAGGTAAACGACTTTTCCGTGCGCTGCTCTGGTTCGCCAGAAGTGGCTTAGTCATGCTGGCCACATGACCTGGAAACTGTACGCCGGCTCCCTCGGCCAATAAAGCGAGATGAGCGTCGCAACCCCAGAGCCGGTCACGACTGGACCTAATGGTCAGGGGTTTCTTTACCTTTACCTTTTTACTGGTGAAGAGAGAAGGTGGATTTACACCAGTAAAACAAAACAGATCTGGCTTGTGGCATCTTGAAATCCTTCAAAGGATTCCAACAAAGGAAATCCTTCATATTTCACTACAGTATTTGTCTTTACCAATTACATTGTAGTCTTGCCAATTCATGATCTTAGAACTTAAATGGCTCCTTGGAACTCAATATAAAGATGCAACATGGCTTTCATAATTTCTTTTTAGATCTTTGATTTTGTCCACTTTGAGTGAACAGATCATTGTTATCATTTATTAAACCCTAATTTTGTTAAGCTATTATACAAAAAGGTCCTTTTCCTTATTGCTTCATTATTTCAGCATAGCTTTTTCAGATCTGATTTGTTGTGCCCAAAAGCTATAACTCAGCTAATGCTACCACAGCCTAAAAATCACTACCATAGCTTTTTGTGGCAGTGTTTGGGCACTGCACATCATTTAAACACGCTGCCCTAATCTGCTGATGGAAGTGAGTTATTAGACACTACTACACCAAGCAGGTGGCTCTGCTCTTAATTAAATGAAATGTAGCTTCCCTTGGGGGGATGGGATCAATTAGATCAACCAGTCTCTTACAACTGCACTCAGAGATTTTTTTATTCTCTAATTTTAAAAATACTGTAAAGAATTAGGGCAGGTTACACTTTCAGGTTGTCAGATGTTTTCAAAACGTCCTTGCTCCAACCCCAGCTCGCAAAAAAGTGGTTGTGGGGAGACTCATCTCCAGGTTAACAGAAAATAAATGCTATGCTTGCATTTTACAATGACACCCCAATCAAACAAATGGAAGACACTGGCACATCATCAGGTAATGCAAAAACTCTTGGCTTCTTGATCTAAATGCATCAATATTCAAGAATATGTGCTTTTTAAAAACTCAGTCATTTTAAACACCAGGTGTACAATGGCTTTCAGTTGTCCAATTGATAAAAAAAGAAGTCTTGATGACATCTGTCTAGTTTTTAAATATAACAAGGAGATTGGCACTAACAATGGTGTTATACTCTGGTGAAGCAGGCAGTCAAGGACATCTCTAAATCATAGCAGTGCTGTGGTCAGAATGAAAGTGCTTGGACCTATGTTTATAGACACACAGATGGTAGCACTGCAGTGCTTGCCATTTCCACCCGCTTGCCATTGATTGAAAATAAGTTGTTTTCCACAGGTTTTTCAATATGTTAATTGCTTTCCAATCAAGCGTCTATTTAGCTGTCAGGCAGGATGGGCTGAAAATTACTTGTAACAAATAAAAGCAAACTTTTCTGATCTCTATGGGTTTATGTTAGGTTAGATTTGGATATTAAGCACAATTTAGTGGTAAATGTTATGGCAGGAAATAATTATATTGTCAAAGTGCCAGTAAGTGCCTGAGATGCATCTTGAGGAACATGCTGAACAGCGTGCTATTTGAAAGAAAACCATTTCCTACTTTTAAATAATGATTTTCAATACAAGGCAGAGTGTCCTGTTAAGACAGGGGGTTCTTGTATCATTCTATGAGAACAAAAAGGCAAATGTTTGTGTTTCAAAGACCATTAAAGGGCCATCACCAGATTGGGTGGATAACCAGTGGCTTTTCCTGGCCTAACCCGACTGGGTAAGAAATGAAAGCACAATATAAACACCTGCATTGGCTTTTCTATAACAGAGTGGATCACAGCTTGGGGTGGGGGTTATCTGAGAGTTTGCCTGCATACCCCACAACCGTCCAGATTTTCCTGGGACAACCTGGAACTACAGAAGCCATCCTGCATCCTAGCTTCTGACTGGATCCTGAAATGTTCTGTTTTAGCCTTCAGTGCTGCCATAGTCGCCAAGCTTAAGAAGGAGGAGCATGTGGCACTAGTGCTTGCAGCGGTGCTGTACTCTTGTGCGAGTCAGCTACCTCACATGGGAGCACAGCACAAAAAGATGTGTCTCCTGATTTTCATCAGCAGAATGTTGGAGGGTGTGTACCTCTTCCTGTATAGACCATCTGCAGTCATTGCAATCTGAGTGGGAGGATCTAGATGGCTCTAGATGGATCAAGATCCTGATTTGGTATAAGGCAGCTTCCTATATTCCCGTCTTCTCTTCCACTTAAACCCTTGTGCATTACTGCATTGGTAGGAATGAACAACCTCAAAAAAATATACATCATAGGAAATATTAATATTTTTTCATCTACCAGGTAATAACTCAGATGCCATTGTAACTATTCATCTTAAGTACAAAAGCTGATGCTACAACACATTTGATAGCTTTTAAGATGCCATAGGAGGACAATGCCATTTTGCTGCAACCCATTAACATGGGTATCATTTTGAGACAATTAGTCTTTTTTCCGGTCCTACAAAATACTCCCCAGAAGTGTGTTTAAAAGTACATTTGATTGCAACCCTCCTAAGCTTTAATATATTGTTATTAGCAATACTGGCAAAAATGTTGGTGTAAATGTGATGTTAACTGTGAGAGTGTCACTTTAAATGTATGTTTAGCAAATAAATACCCAGCAGCTTTGCAGGATGCAACAAGGTAATGTGAGCATAAATAAATATATATTATAATAGCTGAGATAGAAGGAGACAGACAGATGCTCTCCTGGAGCTCGCTCATTGCTTATTCAATATACAGTCAGATGCTAGGATTTGGCACATCTTTATTCAGAAAGATGGGCTGATTGCTGACAACTTTGATGCAATAAAGACTGTAGCAGCACTACTGAAAGAAAGTTATTTGATAAATGTATATTTTTCCATTTTGCTTAAAAGGAATCTATTATAAGCGCAGCTGCTTTCCGAATGGAATTAATGCCGAAGTGAAGCTTCATATTACAAAGTAAAATGGGACTTGCTCTCTAATATCGGGCTGAAAGGCATTGTAATGCAGCAGGAGGACTGAACTTTGACTTCTCCAAGAACACTGATTCATATAATAAAAAGGGGGGAAAGGCTTTAAAAATGCTAACATCCTCTTTTCAAAGCCTAGCCAAGCTGCTGTCTGGAAAACAGAATAGCAAATACAGTTAGATATCTCTCCAAAGCAGATATACACCAGGGAATGGCCATGATAAATTTCAAAACTTGTTTAAAGTTTTTTTTGTGGGGGGCAGGGGAGAAAGAGTACATATATAGGTGAGAAAGAAGAATAGAAATGCTTTCTGGAACAAAGTGATTTCTTTCATTAAGAGTTTTTAAAGGATAGTCTTCATTTTGCTGTATACCCAGTAATTTCAGCTAATTTGGGAGCAAGCCAAAAAAGACCCAACATGACCTCTGAAGCAAATATTGTTAAGTTTGTGCAGGGCTGAGGGGTGAGTCAAAGCTTAGCCAAACTCAAAAGAGAATAGAAAAGTGTGTGAAAAGAAAAGGCAAAAACATCATTCCGTTTCTTCAAAATACTGATCATTTTCTGCCTTTCACCAATCTCCTTTTCACAGTACATTTTGAAGGCAGAACCTTGATATTATTAAAAATGTATTTTTCAAAATGACACAAAGGCCCATCAGATGTTTATTTTATATTTTTTTCAGAAGGATGTGTGATGAGATACTATCAAGTGATTCACATGTTTGATTTTGTGTTGTGCCACTAGTTTTCCATCTCATGCTGGTTTAAACTGTAAGTAAAAAAGCAGACTTAGGTGAAATTCTATGGTCCCTGGAAGGGTGGCCTAGGGGCATAGGATATTGCAGATCCTTATTTCTGTAGACACAAGTTCTCCCTGGGAGCCAGTGGAGTTTTCTGCCAGTGTGACTGTCTCATAAGCAGTGCCGCACTGGTGGTGAGGCTGAAAATAGGGCAGTTTGGAGGTGTGCTGGAGTGGTTGAGGATTAGCAGGTTCCTAGGCTACATGATTCCCATACAAGTCTGGAACAATGCCCGTTGCCTGCTAAAAGCCTTAGCAGAAGTTCACTGGCCTTTTCATACACAGCCTACTCTCCCCTAGCCTATATTTGAGCACAAGAATATTACTGCATGTGCCACACAGTCCTCTAGTAGTATGTGTAGAATAGTTAGCTGAATGATTTAAGGCTGCAATCCTATACACCAGTGGTTCCCAAATGGTGGTCTGCAAACCACAGGGGGTCTGTGGCACCATTCATATAACAAAAACTACCATGGAGATACAAAAATTTTCAAAAGTAGGGGATCCACGGCTTGGCTTTTGAAAAGCAGGGAGTATGCTGTATATAACTAATTGGGAACCACTGTGGCTTTCCTAGGACTTGATTGAACTTATTTTTGAATAGAGCCTGTAGTATGTTTGTATGACTGCAGTGACCTTTGTGTGAGGCTGCCCTTGAAGATTGTTCAAAAGAACATGGCTGCCAGGTTGCCTGCCAGTGAGCAACTGGACCAAACTCAAGGCATTAGTTGTACTGCACAAATGGCTAGGATTCAAGTACTTAAAAAGATGGCATCCCTAGTATCAAACCTTTATCTTGAAATATTAAATATTATTTATTAACTTTCTATACTGCCTTTCATCCAAGAATCATAGAGCAGATTACGATATAAAAATACGTAACATAGAAAACAAACAACAACAAAAACACCCCCACCTTCCAATTACAAAAGAGTAGCCATGGGACATCCTAAAAACCTTTGAACACTCAAATCTTCCTACAACATTGTAGCCTTATTTTGGCATTCAAGTAAAGCATAGGGCACAAGGCAGCTAACACACGGTCCCTGCCTTCAGTGTCCCCATCCCACTTGTACCACCCTGATCTAGCCATGCAGAGTCAGAAAGTTTAAATCTACTTGGATGAAATTCATTATAAATCCCCTTTAGACTCTCTCACTTAGTATGTGAAGGTCTCCTGTGGGAGTGGGGACATTAGGATAGGGCTAGCACATGCAACCCTACTATACTCTTCATGCGTTTACTTTGAACTTTCGAAGAGGGTTTGTATCCCGTTTCAATTGGTTATAGAGAGACGTCATGAGTTTTTCCAAAATTCAAATGGCTTCCACTCTACATTTGCCTTGCTAATGTTCACCTCTTGTACCAAGTCCCTTCAAAATGGTGTCTTTTTGTTTTTATGGGTCAATATGCTTCTGCCAGCACTCAAACCCTCCCTGTGGCTGGATGGCTACATCCTGGTCTTCATCACAACTTTAACACAGTGGGAGGAATCAGTGGCGTAGCGTGGGTTGTCAGCACCCGGGGCAAGGCAAGTAATTTGCGCCCCCTAACCCATGGATTTTAGTAGGGGCAGAGAGCTGCCCCCCCAGATGTTGCACCTGGTGCGGCCGGCCCCCCCTGCACCCCCACGCTACGCCACTGGGAGGAATTTAACATAGTGCTAAGCAGATCGCTCCATCAGCACAATAATTTCTCCTTGCCTCATGGAACCATATCCCTTTTCTTCTCCCTGTGTGCTTTTTGGGGAGAGGGTCCTCTCAACCCCCCCAAACCAATTTGGAAGGTGCAGGGGGAGCGAGGGAAAAAAAAAACCTCATTGTGTAGTGGACCAGTTAGTTGCTTCCACTAGTGGAACTATTTAGTTGAATCTGGCCCAGTGTATTCACATCAGGAAGGGATGAATAGCAAGCCTACCAGATAAAAGACAAGACATTAATAATTTTCTAGATTATTCACTGGAGAAACAATATTATCCTACAAGTACAATCTTAAAGTACATTCTTAGTTCTCAGCTGAGTTAGAGTAGATGCATTGAAATTAGTGGACCTAAGTGCGTCATATCTTTAACCTAAGTGGGATTAACACTGGATGCAACCTGAAATGTTTTAATGTTGTTCCTTTATTCTTCTTTCCTTCACTAATACTGTTGTTGGGTCAATGGGTGACCAGAATGTAAAGATTTCTGACCTTAACTGATTCAGCACAGATTTTAAGTAGTGACCTTGGAATTGGAACAGGGTAGTAATAAACGCCTTTTAATCTCACTATGTGACAGCAAGAGCCATATGCGCACTTTGCCACCTTTTCAAAAGTGGAGCCGTTTTATTTTGCCTTTAGCTTTTTCACACCAGATTTTCCTGCAGTTTGAATCTACAGGGGGAAGAAGGGAACCGTAGTTAAAAACAGATTGTTATTATGACAGGCCATCATTCTGAATGGTGCTTGAAGCTTCACTGTGACACAAATGTGGATGGTCCTGGGCTGTACAAGAGAAAAGTTCACTGGCAATCTTATTATATATAATATTGGAGACCATTTATGTATAAAAACCATGAGTTCAATAGCTAGCACCCTGCAAACAGCAAATGCCCTGCAAACCTTTTGGCTCACTTTAAAGATATAACTTATTTCTGAAAAGAGAACACTTTTTGCAGATAGCAAATTTGGTCACAAAACATGTTCTCCCTCTTTAAAAAATAACCAGGTGCCCATATACCTTCAGCCTTCATTCAATATAATAGAGATCTTGGACCAATGCAATAGTTTTCAATCTCTACCTGATCAATTCATTATTTTATCTGCATGTTTCCTATCAGAAAGGGTTTGAAATTATGACACAGATACTGCAATTAAAATATACATATTAGGACCCATCCTTGTTCCACATGTAATTTCTAATGAATTCTGTATGATTTTTTAAAAAGTCTTAACTTCAAAGTTCGTGCAATCTTGAACCAACCTAATTAGGTCAAATTGTGCATTTGCACTGTGCTGTATGGTTTTAGGAGACAGAATAAAGCTTTAGGCTGAAATACACATATAGGAGCATAAATTAAAGCAAAACTCTGCATCCAATATAAGAACATAAGAACCTGTTGAATCAGGCCAAACCCTGTTTTTTGTGGCCAACCAGACGCTTATGGGAAGCCCACAAGCGGAATCTAAATGCAACAACACTCTCCCCCTCCTGTGGTATTCAGAAGTATATTGCCTCCAACAGCAGAGGTACAATATACCCATCAGCATTATAGCCCTACTCCTTTCCCCCCACAGGAGGCTTTCCTTTCCCATAGCAGCCCAAATACTTCACAGAGTGCTGCTTTATGGTGTCTTTTGAGAGTCATGGGAGATGTTGAAAAATCCTGACATGCCTGTGTATGGAATGTCACCTGTACAGAGACAGAACAATTGGTTTACCAATGGCTTTGGCTACAGCATCAGCCATGCAGAAAGTGATAATGGATTTGTGGGTGGGGAGGCCCAGAGCTCAGCGGCAGATGAATCAGGTTCAGATTTGATCCCTGGCACCTACAGTTAAAACGACACTCAGCAAGCAGAGCTAGGAAACATCAGCCATGAAATTATATTGAGTATAAGGTAATGCCATATGTTATTTTTGTTTGTTTGTGAGATGAGAGGGTGGAGCAATAGTAAACCAGTTCTTAAGAGTATAATTTTATTTGTCACCTTGTTCTTGCAGAGTGGATCAAACTGAACCAGTGCAAGTGGTGACTTGTGCTTCTTTCTCTAAAAGGCATCCTTTGTTTGGGAGGTGAGAAGAGGCTCTTGTGTCCTATTGCTTCCCCTAAGTTCAGTGCATCACCATGGAGCTAGAAAGAAGATTGGACAAATTCATTGAGGATAAAGCTATCAATAGCCATGATAGCTATGCTGTGCCTCCACAGTCAGAGGCAGCAATGAATTTCAGGAGAGAATTGTGCTCTTGTGCTCAGGTCATGCTTGAGGCTCATTTTCCATGGGCATCTGGATGTCCACCATGAGAATAAGGTGTTGGACTTGATGAGACATTGATTTGATCCAGCAGACTCTTCTTATGTTCTTAGGTTGTCTGGTAAATGTGCTTCACAATATTTGGAAAGAGCATAAAGGGATGAAAATAAGGGATGGACTTGAAACAAGGACCAAGTATTCTAACTAGGTATGAGAGGTTTAGCTGCAGCCCAATACCAACTAGTGTACAATCTCTGCCATATTTCTGTTAGTTCACACACTTCTTTCTTCATACAATCCTTCCATCTATCCTCCAGTTGCTGTACAAATATCCCTATTGCATGAGAAATGGAAACTAACCAGGCAAAGCCCAAACACATAATTCATCTTCTTAACTTCTATTTGAAAGATAAGTGAGGAAAAAGTCTAATCTCTGAACAAAACTTGACTTGGCAAAACCAAAGGTGAAAGATGTGATTTAGAAAAACCACCAACAGCAACAGTTCCCTGGGGCTATACTTCTGGAATTGTCTTTTAAACAACGTTTATTTTTGTGAAATGCTGAAACTATTTCAGAAGTAAAGGGAAGTATATTTGACTGTTATTTAGCACATGAAAATACCTCATAGGAATTTATGCGGAGCTATGACTTGAGCTAACCTTAGTGTGTTAACATTTCTATGAACAAAAGATGCATCTTTTTTGAGGGGAGGGTGAAGTTGTAATAACCAACATTTATCTTGATCATTTCTGACATTTTACCTCTTACACAAGACCCTCTTTAGGGAATGAAAATAAATAGCTTTTTGCCTGAAGAATAGTTGGTGAACTGAATATATTTGGTTTTGTCCTGACTCCATTATATACTTAGAAATATTTTAACATGATGCAATCAAATTCCAGCCTGATCTGATTAAAAATGACATCAAGCAGCAGCTGCATCAAGTCATTCTTGTATGAACAGAACATTAGGAATCATAAGTGAAATTGCCAGTTGAAAACTTCAGTTGGCATGTTTTCCCCACTTTGTGGAAACCACATCTTGTAGTTTAGTAGCAAAGCGAGCGATCTATAAACCAGTAGAATTGCAGTACTTATATTTAAGATGACAATGGGTAAAAAGTGGCTTAAGTCCAATTATTCCAACTTAACTGCCTTTATAAATTGGACTGGTTTGCAGATCTTTTTATCAAAGTGAAGTTTGTCAAAAGGAGCCTTATGTTCAAGCTCAAATCATGTATTTTCACACCACTAATTTCTAAAGAAAAAGATGCTGGGGATCAAAGCTGACTATAAGACATTATCTCGGATTTGGTAACCTTGTTCAGTGGCTGGAATCCCTTACAAACAGGATCTGTTTCTGATTATTGAGAGATGAGTCAATGAAACTTTCAAGGTTAGGAGAGGCACATCTTCCTTGTAACTACATGTTCTAGAGCTGGCATTCAAAACAGCAACAGTGAATCTCTGGCTCATACCTATAGTACCTAGGCCCAATCCATACATTGCCTTGGTGACCAGGATTACATTGGGGAAAAAATGTTTACACATACTTGGACTCCACATTGAAACAGCAGCTACAAATGGATCACCCAGGTAGAGGAAGTCCTGTTTTGCAGATGTTGTGCTGACAGGGCAACTTCACTGGATACAACCATACGTAATCCAGGTGAGCCAAATGTTTGCTCCTAGAAAATATTACCACTGTGTTATGGGGACCTGTCCACATGGAAGCAGTATTTCAGGTACTGCCACATCACTAAATTAATTATATGTACTGGGCTTTAAATCTGAGTAAGAATGGCCCAGGAGTTAAACTGTACTAAGGATAATGTATTTGTCAAAAAACCATTCCTTGACCAAAGCCTGTATTTTATCCTAGGTTTGTCACACATGAGATGTGGGAGGACAGGGGGGATTCTCTAAAAAAAAAGAAGAACCTGGTTGTTACCATATGTTGGAAGAATCTGAACATAAAACTGTACCAAGTCTATTCTTCACCTTGGTTTATATTCCTAAGAGTTCTGAGACTTTAGACTACTTCACTAAGGAGTGCCTCAGCACCATCTTCTTCTCTAGCAAAACCCAATTGTGCTGCATGGCCCAGAACCTTAGCTTTGAGTGAGAGAGATAAAGTGAAAGAGCACCTAACATCCCACAGTCTAAAGGCTCCAGTTGCAATGAGTAGATGGGCAATTGGAACTGAGTAATTTCTTTCAGTCTCCTATGAGAATATTTTTCCCCCAGTCAAAGATGGGGTTGGGGGTGTAAACTTGTACAATTATTTCAGAAAATGGTCTTTAGAGAAATTTCCTCGATTACAGGACATATATTGCGACTTTTTGTTATAAGTTTCTTCAGAAACTAAAAAATAAAGTTTAAAAAAATTGTTTAAAAAAAGAAGTTGGGTCTGGGGGTGGGAGTGGGAGTGGAAATGAAAGGACTTGATTCCTGCAGCTTGGAATCTTCATGCCTTGTTGTGGAAGCTGCACTTCTTAATACTTTGCCTCTATCTCATTCTTAGGAATGCTAATCAAGGCTGCACAGAAAAGCTCTCTGCACATCTTCAAATGCCTTCATGGGTAAAGGAGTAGG
Source organism: Podarcis muralis (assembly GCF_964188315.1). NCBI lineage: Eukaryota > Metazoa > Chordata > Lepidosauria > Squamata > Lacertidae > Podarcis > Podarcis muralis. The sequence goes on along the minus strand of NC_135656.1, from coordinate 46,999,349 downwards.
GTAAGAAAAGCCACTGCCAGAGGGTCATCTTTGTCCTTGATTGACTGCACTACAAAAGCATTCAGGCACATTCTAATCTGATTGCATAGCTTGAAAACAAACTGCAGCATATGTGCACAGATACAGCAGGGTGTCTGATCTCGCTTGAGAACCTACAATTTGATAATTTGTTCCTGGTTAGGTTCTATATTTTCTGGGCTTACCTTTCTCCCAGATTCTTTCACATCACATAAACTCTTCTCTTGATGCATTCTTCCAGATTTTAGGGTTTTTTTGCTGTGCTTCAAGGATTTTATATTGCAGTAAACCACTCCTTTAATATTCATCTGTCATTTTATCTTTTTACTTTAATTTTGTTTGTGTGAGATGATGATGTTATTTAGCTTAAAATAGGAAAGGATTGGAGAAAAAAATTAACAATGACTGTAAATGGTTTTACAATACCTGACAATTTAATATGATTTAGCAAATAAAAACCTATATTGATATGACTATGAGTCATTTTGGGTGATGTTTCAAACTTAATTTTACAAGGTCAAAGCAGCATACCATTTCAGCTCTGTCAGGATCATTCATTGCATCAATAAATTCTGGGACTTTCCTTAGTTGTCATGTGTAACAGTGAAGACATTAAAAATAATAATTCTGTAATCTGGTCAGATATCCATGACAAATTGGACTGTAATAGGGGTTAAATTTTAAGCAACACCTTAGCATATATTTGTCTAGTTTGAGGAAAGTGAATTGCCATCTGTATTACTTTTCTACTGAAAAACCGCCTTAAAGTAGCATGTTATTCTTTGGTTGGTATAGATCATTTTATTCCCACCCCTGAACTGACTTACCAATGTATTTACTAATGGATAAAGTTTCTCTTAACTTGCCTTTGTGATGTGGTTTGCTTCCATGAGCAGACTGGAGGTATTCATTATTAAAGAAGTCAGTGGGATCATACATTCCTACATACTCGAGCAAAATTTTAAATGAAGAAGTTGGCAAGAATGCTTCAGTTACTTGGTTTAAATCAACCAAAGAGGAAAGAAACAGACAGAAGTTTATATATGAATGTATTTTAGAAACAAAATCAAAATGCTTACATATAGTTCAACTAATGCACATGGTATGATAATGATCCACATTTGTATTCATGCTAATCTTGCCATGAGCCATACTTCCTGCATAACTACTTATGTGTAAAAAAGGGAAAGTCCTCTTACATCTTTAGAGAGCCACTGCTAGTTTCAGGCTATTAGAATAATAATAAAAGTAATAATTTTGGATCCCTTCATGAATTGAATGATGGATGGGAGTTTCTTAAAGGTGAAATATTGAATGCACAAATGCAGACATTTCCAACAAGTGGGAGGCATCTAAAGAAACTAGTGTGGCTGCATAAGAAGCTGACAGATGAGCTGAGATTTAAGAAGAGCATGTATAAGAAATTGAAGAAAAGTGAAATCATGAAGGAAGAGTATTCATAAGTAGCCAACAGCTGGAGGGAGAAGGTCAGGCAGGCCAAAATTCAGAATGAGCTCAGGCTTGCAAGAGAGGTTCAGAATAACAATAAAGGTTACCAGTACTTTGGCTATGCTAGAAGCAAGAGGAAGAACACGCAAGTAGTAAGTTCTCTGTGTGGAGAAGATAGAGAAATGCTACTGGGTGACAGAGAGAGCTGGAACTGTTCAGAACCCAGTGCCCAACCTGGTGATAACAGAATAAATGATTCAAGGAAGGAGCTGCAGCACCAAGATAGGAAAAGAGGTGGTAAGGGAATACCTAGCTACTTTAAATGAATTCAAATCTCCAAGGCCTGATGAGCTTAGTGGATCAGGGGGATGCTGTAGCTGTAATGTATCTTGACTTCAGTAAGGCTTTTGACAAAGTATGATATTCTTGTGAAGAAGCTGGTAAGCTGTGGGCTGGATGATGTAACTGTTAAGTGGATTTGTGGCAGGATGAGTGACCAAATCCAAAGAGTGCTCACTAATGTTCCTTCCTTATCACAAAGTGATAAGTGGAGTGCTGCGAGACTTCCGGTTTGGCTTGCCATGGCGGAGGCTGATCATTACATTGGAGCTGTTTCAGACGGAATATTTTGAGGATGAGATGGGAGTAATCATCCTCCCAACCTCCCCAGGGCCGGGGGGGGGGTGCAGCTTCACCTGCAGATCGCCCAACACCTGCTCCTAATCCAGAAGGAATGAGGGGGCAGGGGGCTCTGGCTGGAAAGTATTGTGCGTCTCTTTGACAACTCTCCAAAGTTGCCACCATGAGTGAATGAACTCCTGTTTTTTAAGATGAAAATTCGGACTTAATTAACAGGCATGCTCTGAGTGAGGGGAGATAAACTACTCTGCTAATTGATTCAGCCACTGAGGAGCCAAAGGATTTGAGTGGAAGAGGGATTATCATCATGATGGAACTGGTATGTCAGAACGGAAGAGGCATGAACCTCCTTTGCTTCTTTTTGATATACTTCGTATTTGCTATTTAACTTGGCAAATCCCCCTGGAAGGACGGACTACCAATTGATTATGTATGCAAGAGGGATTGGAGAGTATTGTAATATTTAAGACTCATTTCAACCTAATTATTAACTGTGTGGAAAAGATTTATGAATCTAAAATTGATTTTGATGGATTGTTAAGAACGGAAGATGGGAATTGAGGCTACTAGCCAAAGTACGGGCTTATCTGTTCTGGACTGAGATAAAATGAAGAGGTTTGGACATATGCCTCGTACAATTGGCAGAAAGCCGGATTTCCTTCATTTTGGGACGTGTCGCAGTGGATAACTACAGGCACGAAGAAGTGAAAATGAAAGACATGGAAGAAAATAAACACCCACACAGAAACATATTGTTTGATTTAACTCGATTGCTAGATGAACTCAGAGGCTGTTCAAAACAAATGAAGGATTAACATCAGATTGATTTATGGGAATCACCTGGACTAATTAAGAGAAGTAGCATAAATGTGAGATGACTGCCATCCCCCGACCTCAGAGCATAGGAAGACAACCAAAGATTTATAATTTAGCATAATATTTGGACTGTTGATTATTTTATAATTTGGAATGTTTTTAATGTGGCTTTTATTGGATTGTTAAATTGGAAAACTTAATAAATATTATTATTTTTTAAAAAGATAAGTGGAGTGCTGCAGGGTTCTATCCTGGGCATGTTGTTGTTCAGTGTCTGGACAAATGACTTGGATGAAGGAATTGGGGTGATGCTCATTAAATTTGAAGGATATTGACAAGCTGGAACATGTGCAAAGGAGAGTGACCAAGATTATTAAGGGTCTGGAAACCAAGACTTTATGAGGAATGGTTGAGGGAATTGGGTATGTTTAACCTGGAAAAGAGGAGAAAGAGAGGAGATATGGTAGCCATCTAAAGGGCTGTACCATGGGAGATGGAGCAAGCTTGTTTTCTCATGCTCTGGAGGCTAGGACCTGAGCCTATGGCTTCAATTGACAAGAAAGAAGATTCCAACTAAACCTCAGCAAGAACTCTTGACAACTTTTGACAACTTAAGAGCAGTTGTGTTAAACAAGTTGGGAAACATACTTGGATAAATGGATGGATTTCTCAAAAGATTGTAATAACCATAAAAATCCATCTGTAATTAACTCTTTTAATCAGCTCTATCATCTTTTTAAGCAGGCACATAGTAGGCTATGACTTTCCCTATAATAAGTTGCTAATTTTCTATTTTACATCATTATGGAAAAGGCTAAACTGCAGATAGTATATCTTCTTTTGATAACCATGACAAAAGACTGATATTCGACATTTTCATAATATATTAGCAGCAATTAAATCTTATCAGAAATAATTCTTCTTCTTCTGTTAAATGATTATATTTGGAGTTAAAGTAATTAAATGGAATCACACATGACTAAAAATACTACGGAAACACTCTTCTAAATGCTCTTTTATATATTTTCTTGACCTACAGACTTAAGATAAAAAGACTAACTTTGCAATAGTTTCCCCTTTTTACATAATTGGATGATATACAAACCCCAAAATTACAGGCAACCAGAGCCAGGTTTTTTCTGTTCCAGACACCTTTAAAATGTGTTCTCCTCCACCTCCAGAAAGAGGAATCACCTATAACTCTTTTATTTGCAGAATTGGATGGAATTTGCAGCCATGTTTGCCCTTTCTGAGGGAATGAATTCTACCAAATTTCGGAAGCATAGGTACACATCCCTAGTGCAAAATCAGTTTTTGAGCAATAGCAGCCTTCACACTTTTGGGGTGGTTAAAAATTAAATCATGAAATCTCCCCTGTTGTTTTAATGAGAAGCCATTTGCTTCCCTCCCTGTGGTTTAGCAAGCACTGAACAGAATAAGATGATACATTGCTTCACCTTCCCTTCCCCAAAGCAGTGTGATTGGAGACCTCTATTAAAAACCATTCTCTCTTATTAGAAGCTAGAACTTTAAATGACATAGAGTGCTCTTTCTCCTGCCTCCTCAGTCTGGAACTTGGGTTATATTGCAAGCTTGGGGATAAATGTTCCAATTCTGGCAGACGCCGTGTCTTCAATTTTTTTCTTAAATATGCAAAACTCTGACACACTTTAGAATTTTCCCTTTCAGTAGTGGGTACCTGGACATGATTCTGCATAGGCTTTGATAAGCCCCAAGTCTGTCCAAATCAGCCCATTTCAGTTCTGGAGTTTGGATTCAACTGATCCAATGCACACCCATATTTTTTTACTATGCCAGCTCTAGGCTTGTGTCACTCAGGGGTCCAATGACTCTTTCAAGGCTTTCCAATTGCTGCCAATAGTGGGAGAATCAGCAACAGTAGCAAGACCTGCTCTCCACTAGAAAAAAGGAGCTGAGAATCACTTATGCACCTCCTAAATCGCTTCTCTGTAATCAATGCTTCCTTTCTGGATAGGCAACAAGTGGTTGGAGAGAAGGCACATAACTTGATCCACCATATTATTTCGCCCTTCCAAATGTTACTGAAACTGCATAAGGGGCTCCTGAGCCACTTGGAAAACAGGTGACACCAGCATTTTGGAGTTTGCCTCTTTTTTAAATGTGTTCGAGGAAGAGAAAGAACACATCACATAAAGAAGGAACTTCATATCATTTACAAAAGATAAGCATGGATTCTGCTTTCTTAATGTCTTCTGTTCATATTTTTCCATTGGAAAAGATCTCTAGCAATTTATAAATGTTTATCTTACCTTTTAAATGCTGTAGATGCAAAAACAACTAGACATAACATAATGAAACTCAATATGCAGCAAGCAGATGAAATTCTATCCTATCCATATCTCAGCAGCTTTACAATAATAATAAAACTATTATGGGTTCTCAATAATGTAAAAGGAAGGGCATTTTATGTAACAGAAAACTCCTCAGTGAAGCCTCACACAAATCTTTAAGCATCCCTTTAAGTTCTTCAAGTAAAGATACATGAGTTAACACTAAGCTTATACAGATATTAACCATGTATTCATGCAACATATAGATGGACATGAATAAGAGGATGGGGAGGTAGTGGATGTGAACAGGTAATGTGTTCAATGGCATGTCAGAAATGATGGAGGAAAAGAGAGAACCTTCTTTGCTGGTCTCATGAAACAGATGCACAGCGAGGGCATGGGTGGAGAAGAGGGAAGAAGTTCCATTCTGCAAACATAAAACAATTGTGCTAATGGAATGAGTGACTTAGTGCTACTTTGGATACAAGCCTTAAAAATTCAACAACTTGGTTGAACCTACTGGAACAAAGGAAATTGCCTAATACCAGCTAAGGTCATTGGTCCATTTGGTTCAGTAGTGTCTATCCTACATTTCTGCAGGGATTCAGGGCAAAGTCTGTTTCAGCCCTACCTGCATATGCCGAGGATTGACCCTGATACCTTCAGCATGCAAATCATGTGAACTGCCAATGAGCAATGATCCTTCCCCAATAGCTTTATTTAAATTAAGCAATTGGACTCAACACACTCAATACTGTCTAAAGGCACGCCAACATTTCAGGTAGGGATCTTTGTCAGCTGCTCAGCACCTATAGCTCAGTTTAAATTTCCCAGAAAATGATTTTCTGACAGTTGACCATGTTCTCTCTTCCTTTCTTTTTCTTTCTTTATTCTTTCTTTCTTTTAGAAATTTCTGAGAAAAAATATTGGAGAATATAACTCCACTCCCCCCAAAAAATATTCTGCAATATGTTTGACTCCACAATTTTGTTTTCTCAAAATAGTGAAGCGATACAAAAGCAGTTTCCTATCAGCTGTACCAGTAATATTTTTTTTAGGATTTTGAAAGAGGAAGAAGTTACCATATTTTTCACTCTATAACATGCACCCGACCATAACACACACCTAGTTTTTAGAGGAGGAAAATCCGTAGGCATGCCACCCGTAGGCATTCCCTCCATAACACGCACAGACATTTCCCCTTACTTTCTAGGAGGAAAAAAGTGAGTGTTATGGTGCAAAAAATATGGTATTTTTTGCCGATTCTTCCTTCAACCTGCAGTCCACCTGGCCCTCCTGAAAAATGTGCCTCAGAGAGTTAAAGAAGCTTCAAGAGCAGCATGAAAGGTGACATGAGAGTCTGTAGGTGGAAGGAGTAATAGGCCCAAATCTCCTCTCATTTTATTAAGCAAGGGGTCCTTCCATTTACTGAACCAGTCTGGATCCAACCCTGGTTTTTTAATTAAAAAAATTAAGCCAAACAACATTTACACTCACATAATCTGCCTGTGTAGAGAGGGCTAGGATTGCTGCTACCAGTAACAACAACATACCTGCCTTATTGTGAATATTAACTACATCATTCACATCCTTCCAACATTAGCACAGTCTTTCCTAGGTTCCTCTTGTGCGTTGTACTCCTGAGGAGTTTTTAAGTACTTTACTTTGTATGTATTTGCTTACAAAATCCTTTAAAACCAAATCAATGTATCTTTTCCATGCCTCCGGCCAGCAGCAATTTACCGAGCACTTATATGGGAATACACCTAGTGTTCCTAAGTCCTGTTATTAGTTTGCTTGAACAAAACTAACGACACTTCCCCATCCCCTTCTTCATTAAAAAATAATGTTTTGTTTTGGCATAAATGGTGTTAAGCAAAAAAGAAAATGCAATATTCCTACATAAAGTGATTAGAAACTGTGTGTTAACATGCTCTATTCATTTATGCCAACAAAAGGAACTATGTCAATATGCTTTTGAAAAGTTTACACAAACAGAAGATCTTTTCCTATCATGACTTAACAGGGGGAGGAGGACTGTATATCAGATTTCTTCAGCCAAGAAAATCTAATAAGCCTCTCCTGAGGAAGGATAGCCTCTGAGCTCTCTGCTGCTCTTTGAGACGGATGGTCTGCATGAGGTCATAGGTTTTGCAGGCATTATCCAGAAATCCTTGGAAGAAGTCAAAATCTGAAAATCATTAATACTGATTAATCCATGTCATGGACTCCTCTTTTTATAGTGTGTGAGAGAGCTGAAGAAATCCGATATTAAGAATGTAAGCGGTATCACAGACTAAATGGGGCAACTTATGTGCTTAAAATCTCAGTTAAACCTAAAGACCGAGCCAAAATGGGTCTGATACACAGAGATAGAAAACATGTCAAGCACTTTCCTATCATGGTTAACATCTACATTTTTAAAATGGCAATATATGTCCCTGGTCATGCATTTTAAAAATACTTCAACCTTCCAGCTAAACATATTCCACCCAACTAGAAAAAAGTTAAATAAAGTGAATGCTTTAACAAATATATATATAAAATAATTAAAAAGTCCAGTAGCAGGTTAGAGACCAACTAAGTTAGTTCTTGGTATAAGCTTTCATGTGCATGCACATTAGTTGGTCTCTAAGGGGACGCGGGTGGCGCTGTGGGTAAAAGCCTCAGCGCCTAGAGCTTGCCGATCGAATGGTTGGTGTTTCGAATCCCCGGGGCGGGGTGCGCTCCCTTCGCTCGGTCCCAGTGCCTGCCAACCTAGCAGTTCGAAAGCACCCCCGGGTGCAAGTAGATAAATAGGGACCGCTTACCAGCGGGAAGGTAAACGGGGTTCCGTGTGCTGCGCTGGCTCACCAGATGCAGCTTTGTCACGCTGGCCACGTGACTCGGAAGTGTCTCCGGACAGCGCTGGCACCCAGCCTCTTGAGTGAGATGGGCACACAACCCTAGAGTCTGTCAAGACTGGCCCGTACGGGCAGGGGTACCTTTACCTTAGCTTTTTAAGGTGCTACTGGACATTTATTTATTTTTATATATATTTCGACTGCGTCAGACCAACACGGCTACCTACCTGAAGCTTTAACAAATATTATATTTATTAATAATTAGGTTCCCTAACAGAAGAGTGAAAAAGTTTTCTTGCTTCAGGGTCATATTCCCTTGTGGACATCCTTCCAGAGGTGTATGCCAGTGATGAATGTGGCCAGAGGCCAAAGTGGGTGGGGTAATGGATGTGGCTATTATAGGAATCTACAATCCAGCTACACAAAAGTAAGACGTTTCAATGCACTCAATCTCATCATCTGTCCAGACAAGAAGCCACATTCCAGCTAGGCAATAGTACTTGAGAGTAGGGTCAGTGAGAGGTGTGGCCTAGACAGAGTTCTGAGAGCCAGATTAAAGGACCTGGAGGCCTACATTTTCCCCACCCCACCTCCAAGTCTGAGGTTCCCTATTCCTGCCTTAAAGGAAGATTATTCTGGGATACTAAGTAGTAATGTCTCTAACAAAGGGTTATTGTGTCAGAAGCCGGGAAAATATATCTTTGTATCTTTATATGATAGTACACTCGAAGGCAAACTATGGAGCTAGACACCTACAGCATCTTTGGTTATTTTCTCATTTTTATAAACATGATAGAAACTTAATGATTCAGATTAGTGTACAGATTTCCTATCTCCCTCAAATTCATGGGCTTTGATTCCTAAAATATATTTCCTCTAACCATTTACACAAATGTCATTATTGTCAATGCCTGTGTAACTAGACATCGGTATTAATTTATCTTCCGAGAAGAGGAATCATGATGAGGTCAATGGCATTAGTAAGTGCTCAGGCTACACAAAAATGACTGGACATCAAGACTAAAATAAATTTATTTTGAATAGTGGCAATGCTATTTATAAAATCTTCCCCTTAATCAAGAGTAGCTTATCTTTCTCATTTTGCTTTGCAGAAAACGATTACTGACAATTTGTTTGTTCTGCACTCCTACAGACATGCACAAGTTGCTCACAAGCTATTTCAACACTGCCAGATGTGATTATCTCTGTCAAGAAGACCAAAGAAGTATTGCAACATGACAATAAGAATTGTGATTACTGAGCTGGTAGACCTAGATCCTTGAATTTTCCACACTGAGAACACGTTACCCAAGGTATGGCAACTTTCATATTCAGCACCAGACATCTCTTAATACGCTGGCATAACTGAGCAATATTTTAGTATCCCTGAAGAAGACAATGGAAGCAAGTAGGATCCTATATGCTTCTAAAGTTAGACAAGGCTTCCTTATTTGGTCATTTTGAGGAAGGGATATCTTATGAATGATGCAAAGGCTGCAGTTGCAGGAAAATAACAACAGCAGAGGGTTGTATCCAGCACTGCTGTTCTACTTGCACCACAAACTTCTGCTTACACTATGGAATTTCCCTTTCTTCTCCAAACCCTAGTATACCCTCAAAATCTGCTCCAGCACCCTGATAGGGACAGCTTGAAAATTCAGTGAGCAGAGAAGCTATAATCCCACCTTCTTGGCTGAACTGCACAGAACATCTGAGGAAGAGTGGCTGTTTGCCTATGTGTGTGCATATATGTGTTGTGTGTGTGCGCGCGTGCGTGCAAAAGACTGCATGCAAGAGATTGTGGGAGGCCAAACCTGGTTTTGGCCACACCAACACAGAGGGTTGCAAAGGGTGACTACATCCCTCAGGCCAAAATAGGTTAGCCACTCCTGCCATAAAATGACCACATTCAATCACCATAATCTCCCACTTGCAATATGAGGGTAATAATACTTAGTAGCATACTTAGAAAGCTGCTTTAAGAGTTATTACTACAATGTATTTAAAGATCTGTGAACACTTTTGAGATTGTTGTTGTTATTTTCCAGGTGCACACATGGGTGTGAAACATGGGGTGTGATTCAGCCCAATATAAGCTGTTTCAAGTCCTGTTGATTGCCTGAAGTCAATGCAAGTTATTCCTGGTTAATTTTTGATTAGATTGTTCCTATGGAGATTGACATATGTATCAGAAGAGGTAGTAAATTAAACAGCCTTGTTTATAGTGCTTTTAGCACATTTTGTGTGGGCCTTAATGACACTGCAAACAAAGTCAGCAAAGTACATGAGTCTATTCATACGTAATGAATTAATATTCTGTTGGTTTGCAGTTATGTGTGTTTCTAAAAAAATAAAATAAATGTGGGCTCTGTGGCATAGAGACATCAACACACAGCTCTAATTAACACCAATCGCACACGTTAATGGTATAACCTACTGCTTAAGTAAATGAACAGCCATGCTCCTGCTGTTTCTAATGGGCTGATAGGCATGTGCTATATTGACAAAGTAAGCTAATTTACAGAGTGATTGTCCAAGTGGGAATGGCTGTTTATTTGTAGAGTTTTCCCCATTTAACACACGGGGCAAATAATGCACTTAATGTTAATTAAAATATCAACAGCAAAGGTAAATATTGCAAACACAGTAAGGAGAATGATACTTGCTCCTTCAGAGTTAACCAGTCTTGTCTAGCAATTATTGTTTACTAGAGGGTAAAGGTGGCTTTGTAAGTACTTGCCTTCCTTTGTTATCTAAGGACTCAGAATGAATATTGTTGCAATACCACCCTAATTTCCTCCCCACTGCCTCATTCCCTTTCCCAAACCTAATGAAGAATGTGGAAAGGGCTTCAAATGTATTGGGGTCTGTATTAGGCACTGAACACTGTCACAAGTCTGGATGGCAATGCTGATAGGATACAGAGTCAAATCACAGGTCAAATTAACTCAGTTTTGCCTACACTGGATTTCTCCACAGTTTCAGATGGGGGCCATCCTGGAGATTCCAGTGACTGAAACTGCATGCAAAGCAGATGCTCCATCACTGAGCTATGAGCCCTGCAGCAATGTTCTACAGACCATCCAAGTGTCCCTATTTTACAGGGACGGTTCGGGATTTACAGAAGCCGCCCCAGTTTCTGATTTGATCCCAGAATGTCCTGCTTTTCCTTAAGACACCCCTATTTTCAATGAAGAAATATTGGAGGGTATGGTAGGACGCCCCTATTTTTATCAAAGAAATGTCAGAGGGTATGGAGTTGTGCAACCCCTGAGTCAAGGAGATAAGTAACTATACATCCTTTAGAAGACCTGTATAGGATTTTGTAAATGTTTCATGCTTTATTATGCTTTTATATATGTTAGAAGCTGCCCAGAGTGGCTGGGGAAACTTGGTCAGATGAGCAGGATATAATAATAATAATAATAATAATAATAATAATAATAATAATAATAGAATAAAGGTAAAGGTAAAGGTACCCCTGACCATTAGGTCCAGTCGCGAATGAATCTGGGGTTGCACGCTCATATCGCTTTATAAGCAGAGGGAGCCAGCATTTGTCCGCAGACAGCTTCCGGGTCATGTGGCCAGCATGACTAAGCTGCTTCTGGCGAAACCAGAGCAGCACACGGAAACGCCGTTTACCTTCCCGCCGGAGCGGTACCTATTTATCTACTTGCACTTTGACGTGCTTTTGAACTGCTAGGTTGGCAGGAGCTAGGACCGAGCAACGGAAGCTCACCCCGTCGCAGGGATAATAATAGAATCGAATAGGGCATCCCTATTTTCATTGGGAAAATGTTGGAGGGTTTGTGTTGTGGGCTCCTTCCACTTTCCCTGTCACTAAGTTAACTAAATAAGATGGCTGTCTAGTTGCTCCACTGTACTACTGGGGCAAGATCACAGTCCCAATGAATCAATAGCTGCTCATTTACTGAGTTAAAGAGCTCAGTTTTAAGGGTCTTGAATCGCACTGGCAATTTGTGTCCATGCATGTATTTACATCCATGTACAAGAGAGTTAGGATAGAGATTTACAGCTTGCCTTCCCCAGTCCTAGAGATCAGAAAAGTGGCAATTCTCCCTAAAAAGGTAAAAGTTAGAAAAACTGATTTACCAGAGCAATGATTTACTAGAAATGGACAGCTGAAAAAGGGACTGTCTCTATTAAGTAGTAAAAAGGGACAGTTAGAATGTATGTATCATGTTGACACAAGCTCTTATCATATGAACAGTCCCTTTGCATTTACTGGAAAAAGACAAACTATGTTTTTATCCCCCCCCCTTTTTTTTTTGGCAAGAGTGACATATGGTGTGTACTATAATTGAATCCTGTAGAGTCTAAGGTGAAACAAAATCTGTTACACACTTAGGCAATGAAGGGAGAGTATTTTTTTAATCACAGATTTTTATTAATCACTTGTCACAGATGCAAATGTAGCAGCTATTAATCTTTTCTGTATGGCAGGCAGCACTTCTGTTGGTCTAGTAGTCCTGCTGTAAATTATCATGTCACGGATTAACTCATTTTGTTTCACTAATACTTTGCTTGATTCCCTTCTCTTTTGTTCAGAGGTCTCTCTTGAATTGTCTGTTTGGACAATTGGAGTCAGAATGATTAATCCTGGGGACAGAGAGTTGACTGAAAGGGTCAACCACCAATGAATAAACACAAAAAGACATGGGTTAATTCTGGGTTACACTCATTCTACCTGAAAACTAAGAAGAAAAAATAGCCTAGTATTTTCAATGGGAATTAACGCCTTAGACAACTGCTTGAATGCACTCTTTGTGCTCATAGTTTGCCCTTCTTCCTCTGCCCACAAACAATACAAAACAAAAGCCTGCTCTGAATAACCAGAGTTGCTGAGTAGGCCATTCAATCTGGCAGAACAGCGTACTTCAGTATTTAATTTTGGCTTGAAATTACTGGTGTCTATAAGGACTTTGATTATTGTAAACACAGTCGGTAGGCAGTTTACAAAGTATTTCCCAGCTAGATTTGACAATGGAAGGACCCAGTTAAGGCTTTACCTAAAAGGCACCAGGTTTTTTTTATGTCTGTTTGGTTGTTGGTTGCTTTGGGTTAAAGCAACTAACAAATTCAATTAATAATAATATAGTCAGCAGCAATACACCTACACTATGCTGACCGAGTGCTCGTCCACATTTCCACTTGTTTCATGCCTTGAAAGAATGGGTATGATCATTTTTCTGCTTGCCCTATGCTTTCTAGGCATGGCTCTGAGCAGTTTTGTTCTTGGTCCACTGCTTTCCATACTTTATGGGGATTTTTAAAGTGTACTTCTAGTGTCCTGCCACCTAACAACAACAGGCTCTCTCTCTTTCCTAACAGAGACCCTCTGCACAAGATGCAAACCTTGTGCCTTACTTAAGTCACTGAACTATGAGAGGCAACCATCTTGGGGCTCCTCAGACAATTTGCTCTGCAACAGTGTCTTTGAAAGCAACAGATAAACAGCTTAAGGATTCAATCCTAAAAATAAAATAAAATCTGTGCTTTGCAAACCATCTCCTGAATTATTAGGCTGATGTCAAGCAGTGACTAAAATTAACATTATAAAATGCAAAGGAGAAAAAAAACAACCCTTGAGACTGCTGAGAAATAGATACAAGTGTTTGTTCAGATTGCTCAGTCTAAGTAGTTCATACAGTTTGTTTTACTTATGTCTTAAAATGACTGTGTTTTCTCTAAGGGAAACATTATTTTAGCAGCTCAAATTCCCTGGTAATTTTATCAGGAAGGTAAGTGTTGTTGTAGGTGGAGAAAAAAAAAGACATAACATCTTGAGAATCCTGCTCTTATACTAATCAAAACAGGAAGCCACGTTTTGCTGAATGAACATTTAAGCTAATTCCCATATGAATATCTCACCCTGTGCTTCTAAGATGATAGCAATAAAGCAGACAATTTTATCCCACAGGCTCTCTCTCATCTTCTCTCCCCACCATTGCTGTTATGTTTTCCACAGTTTTCGGTGTCACTAAAAGCTTGATTTATAAACTGCTAGCGTTAGCTTATAATCAGCTTCTGGCTGGGAGTGAATGTGTTCACACATTCAGAAAGGAAAAGCATTCAGAAAGGAGAAGCAGTGACAGATTTCAGACTATCCCTAGATACACATAAAAACCTTCATTTTGGGCTGGGGTCACCAAAACAGATAAAAGTCAGCATCGTGCAAAGATCCAATCCCTCTAAGAAGCTTGGCAAAGGAAAGAGAAACTCATCAGTGAGGAAAGATGTGAGAAACAAGGCTGCCAAGCTGCATTGCAGACAAGTGGCTTCTCCTTCCCACTTCCACACAAACCTCCACTGGCTTTTGTCCCCATGTTCTCAAGCACTGGAGCAAGTAAGGGTCTGTTCACGTTACTGCTTGCTTTGCATCCAGTGCTCTCCCACTGCTAGTTTGTGAGGCCACATTCACATGACATTAGGCACAATCCATATCAATCTTGTAGTTTCTTGACAAGTACTGCTGTTTTGAAGCTGGTTTGAAGCAGGGGAGGGAACACATCAGTCTAACTAGAAAACTGGATGTGGAGTAAAAGGGTCAGGGGAAAGCTAGGTTGGAGAACCTGGTTCTGCTTCATATTCCAAACAGGTGGAAAACGTAAAGGCACAGGAGTGAATCACAAAGTTACCACTACTGACAACCATTCAGAAGTGGGTCAAGAACCTCCCAATATGTGCAGGTAAGCCGGGGGCCTTTCATCACATTATGAAAGTAGTGATCCTGCATCATTATTTGTTAAATTCTCATCTGAATGGAAATACAAGAGTAGTTTACAATTTGTACACTCTTACAAATAATAAAAAAATCCAATATAACCAGTAATTCTGTAAGTAAATAAATGTATTAAAACAATTCAGAATGCTAAAATAATCACAAAAACAGCACACCCCAAAATAAAGCCCAAGGAGCTGAAAACCATCAAACATAACCAAAAGAAAGCTGGATAGCAGTTACTTTCAATATGCTGGTGGGGGGGGATGTCCTTCCTCTCCTTGTCTGTTCTTTAAAGAGACCTAAATCAAGAGGAGACCCACAATATGGGTACCACCACAAGATCCTAGCAAATCTAAATCCAGGCAAGACTGCCACTTTGAGCTGGCCCCCACATAATGTTCTCAGCTTATAGGGAGGCCTGTCAGTGTATGGGAAAGCATATCGGCCACCTAGCCAACTGTGAAGAAAACAAATGCTCAAAATGGAAGAGGGAGCTAAATTAATTCAAAGCAACTTCCCATATCCTTATAGTTGTTAGTCATCCTTTTTCTTGAAATGTGATATGTTTTGTGAGAGTCAGCAGATAAACCATATGTCCAGTCTATTCATCTTACATATTTAAGAAACAAGGAGAGCTCCAAACTATTCCTAATTAAGAACACAAGAAGAACAGAAGAACCTGTTGGATCAGGCCAATGGCCAGTGTAGTCCAGCATTCTGTTTTCACAGAGGCTGACAGTTGCCTGTGGGAAACTAGCAAGCAGGATTTGAGTACAGGAGCACTCTTCCCTACGGTGGTTTCCAGCAATGGGTACAGTGGTACCTTGGGTTAAATACTTACAGTAATTCGTTCCAGAGGTCCGTTCTTAACCTGAAACTGTTCTTAACCTGAAGCACCACTTTAGCTAATGGGGCCTCCTTCTGCCGCCGTGCCACCGGAGCACGATTTCTGTTCTTATCCTGAAGCAAAGTTCTTAACCTGAAGCACTATTTCTGGGTTAGTGGAGTCTGTAACCTGAAGCGTATGTAACCTGAAGTGTATGTAACCCGAGGTACCACTGTATTCAGAAACACTGATGCCTCCAACCAGTGGCGTAGCGTGGGCTGTCAGCACCCGGGGCAAGGCAAGTAATTTGCGCCCCCTAACCCGTGGATTTGCGCCCCCTAACCCATGGATTTGCGCCCCCTAACCTGTGGATTTGCCCTAACCCCAGATGTTGCACCCGGTGCGGCCGGCCCCCCCTGCACGCCCCACGCTACACCACTGCCTCCAACTGTGGAGGCAGAGTTCAACCTCTGTGGCTAGTAGCCCTTGAAAGCCCTCTCTTCCGTGAATTGCTTTATGAAGCATGCATGGCAAACTCTTATTTGGAACTTGACAACTGCACATCCTAATCTGCATGTACATTACAGCACACATTCAAAGGCATATTTGAAAAAAAAAATATTCACATAAAATGGTTAAGCCCTCTAACATATTCTAGTGGAGGAAGAGAAAACAATATTTAGCTTTACGAATGCAGAAAGCCCCAGGTGCAGCCTGGTTTGAAGAGGCATCCTCTGAGGAGAAATAACCATTTCGTTGTAAAGGCTGCCATTAACAATTCAGAGAGTAGCAGAAAGTGTCTAATTTATTCAAGAAGTGACATTTTATTTAGTGTAGCTATGCAATTTGGAAATTTACTGGGGACACATCAATAAACATTGTTAGTAAGGAAAGGTGTAAGCAGCTGACACTTTGGTTCCCCGTCAACAAGCCACTGTCCTTATTCACATAGGAGGGACTTCAAAAAATTAAGCTTGTGTAAGGACTGAGAACTGAAATGCGGAGAGAATCCTTTGTATCAGAACTGTCAGTTCTGTCTTTATTTTATATTGTTCCTCTTTCCATCGTCTCTCAAGCATCACACTATTAGCAGCATGAACTTAGTGTGCAAGATCTGTAATACAAGATCAAAGTATAAATCTATCACATCCATATCTCTTTTCAGCTGGTTGCAACTTCAGGATGCCTGAAAGGCAGGCAAAACATCCTACTAGTACAATCTTGTACATGGACAGCATTTCCCTCCCCCCATGGTGTCTGTAGTGATTAACTTTCATCTGTCCTGAAGCATATTATCTGGTTGCTACTGTGCCAGTCCAGATAGCTAGCTACAAAAGGTGTTCTTTCAAAAAGAATCTAATCTGATATATTAGCATCAATAAGAATGATAACTAAAAGCAGGGTTTAGATGACAAAACTAAACACCAAATGCGTAGAGTAAAATACTGTATAGGTGACTACCTTCCAGTGCAACAATATACAGTAATTTTTTTGTAGCTATGAATAACAATGATCAACTCTAGGCTGCTAATGAAAGAAGAAAGGTCTGAGAATATATATAGATAAAATACAAAAGGAAAGCTCACAATACTATGAGATGCTTTTTCTTTGAGCATGTGTCTATAGCATGTTGTTGTTGTTTAGTCATTTAGTCATGTCCGACTCTTTGTGACCCCATGGACCAGAGCATGCCAGGCACTCCTGTCTCCCACTGCCTCCCGCAGCTTGGTCAAACTCATGCTGGTAGCTTTGAGAACACTGTCCAGCCATCTCATCCTCTGTCTTCCCCTTCTCCTTGTGTCCTCCATCTTTCCCAACACCAGGGTCTTTCCCAGGGAGTCTTCTCTTCTCATGAGGTGGCCAAAGTATTGGAGCCTCAGCTTCACGACCTGTCCTTCCAGTGAGCACTCAGGGCTGATTTCCTTCAGAATGGATAGGTTTGATCTTCTTGCAGACTCTCAAGAGTCTCCTCCAGCACCATAATTCAAAAGCATCAATTCTTCAGCGACCAGCCTTCTTTATGGTCCAGCTCTCACTTCCATACATCACTACTGGGAAAACCTTAAGGTGATGTCTCTGCTTTTTAAGATGCTGTCTAGGTTTGTCATTGCTTTCCTCCCAAGAAGAAGGCGTCTTTTAATTTCGTGACTGCTGTCACCATCTGCAGTGATCATGGAGCCCAAGAAAGTAAAATCTCTCACTGCCTCCATTTCTTCCCCTTCTATTTGCCAGGAGGTGATGGGACCAGTGGCCATGATCTTAGTTTTTTTGATGTTGAGCTTCAGACCATATTTTGTGCTCTCCTCTTTCACCCTCATTAAAAGGTTCTTTAATTCCTCCTCACTTTCTGCCATCAAGGTTGTATCATCTGCATATCTGAGGTTGTTGATAATTCTTCCGGCAATCTTAATTCCAGTTTGGGATTCATCCAGCCCAGTCTTTCGCATGATGAATTCTGCATATAAGTTAAATAAGCAGGGAGACAATATACAGCCTTGTCGTACTCCTTTCCCATGGCATACTAGCAAGCTAAAGCCTGACGTATTCTCTTGGTTTGCTTTATTTCTGCCGGGAGCACCCACTTTGCAGCCAGTTTCATGAAATGGGAGGAGATCGTGCCATAGAAATTTCAAGCAGTTCAGCTGCAGAATGCTGAAAAGTTTATTTCCACTTGATTACTAGCCTTTTTCTACCACTCCCACCATCTCCCCATGTTGGAAAAACAGGATTAAACAGAATTGTTATTGATCTTGAGGGATTTTAAGGTGGGTATTGTCATACCATTGTTATAGATTTGGGGTAAACCACAGAAATTAATAAATGCCAGGGTTTTGATTGAATGGGATATGGATTACACTCCCTTCAGAGGGAGTGTAATCCCATCAAAAGCAGTCTAGGGAACCACCCACTAACAGTACCTTAGTCTTCAGTTTGTTGGCTCTCAAGGCAAGACCCAGGGGCACAATAACACTCTGGTGTGTACTGAGCCTATAAAAGCTTTGCCCCTATTGCTTGAAAAAGCTTTTGCATGTGAGTGCAATACACTAAGACCCAGAAAGAAGAAATGTTTGCATTAATAAAATAAATAAATAAATAAATAAATAATGAAGTGTAAAAGTTACATGGAAAAATACAGCGCCCTTTTAAAATAAGGCCCTTATTTTAAACTAACCTTGTTATCTTACACTTGAAACACTAGATTAAATCTAATTCAGGGAAAATTAAGCCTGTTGATTAATTCTATAAGGGCTTTGTCTTGAATGCCTATATGAAATTAAAGAGAGCAAGAAAGGGCACAAGCCTCTGGTCCCTGACAGGACATCCTACGTGCTGCAGACCTCCCCCTCCACATAAATCTTCCTGACAAGTAGTGGCCTGGAAGGCTCCATCACTGTGGAGCAGTGGGATCAAATGGACATTTTGTAGGTGTGTCAGGCATGGATCATATGCCTGTGTGTGTGTGAGAGAGAGAGAGAGGGAGAGAGAGTGAGTGAGAGAGAGAGAAAAGGGGGGGGAGAGAGAGAGAGAGAGAAAGAGAGAGAGAGAGAGAGAGAGAGAGAGAGAGAGAGAGAGAGAGAAAGAAAGAAAGAAAGAAAGAAAGAAAGAAAGAAAGAAAGAAGTATGACAGCATTGGGGCCAGTGTGAGGGAAAATAAAAGAACAAAACAGTCAATATTTTCCCCGTCCCTAATACACACCTTGCGCCCTGACCAGCAAGCCTAAGGATGAATAAGTGGTGGTTCTTCAACTACAAACTCTCACTCCAAATAGGATTGATCTGAAATATCAGTTGTGCAGTGGAATCTATTCAGAAGCAAGACTCATTCATATAATAGGACTTTCTTCCTGGTAAGTAGGTAAAATATTGTAGCCTAAAGCAATTCACATTTGTCCAGAACTTCTTCAAATGATCTATCTACACAATACAGTTGTGTAGTGTAATTAATTTAAAAGAAAAGTGAAACCTCACTTTTATCACTGAATTTTATTGACAAGTGTATTTGGAGGGTCCTGCACAGCAAACCATGTGCAACAATTCTGAGCATAGTTAAATATTTTTTTAAAAGAAAAGTGACATTTTATGTGTGTAGGAGAGGGCAGCAAGATTTATAGAAAGGCCTAAAGTTGGTTATGTGTGGCATTCAAAGAACCACAACTGAGAAAGGATCCCGAAAAGGATGGAAACAAACAGCAGATATTGATGAATACTCAAGTAAATAGCTCTGTACATAAGAAGAAGCTTAGCTGTTATGCAAGTATTTGACTCCATGCTCCCTGAGGAATGTCACAGTTTTGATTTAGAGATGGCTAAAGCCAGGCACATTCCCTTTCTAGCAGTCTTAATAGATTGAATCCTATAATCTGGATTGTAGTGAGCCACAGACTCCAGGATGACATAAAGCATGCCATGCCACAGATTCTTGTAGAGTTCCCCTTAAACTGGGCCCAGTAGGTGGTACTTTGCATGAAAGAGCACTTTCTATATTTATTTACTATTTATTTATTTTGATGTTTATAGGCTATCTTTTCCCACAAATTGGTTCATGGTATAAAACAAATTAAAAGGATAAAATGCAAATTTCATAATCAAAGCAATGATTTTGTCTAAAAACTAGCCATAGAACATAAAATACATTACGTAAATAAGTAGTGGTGAATGGGATGTTAAGGGAAGTGTAGTGCCTCTAGTGGGGAACATGTCATGATCCTTCTGGAGTAATTTGTTCACCTTTGGTTACCATCCTGCACTCAGCTCTCACCCATGGCTCCTAGAAGCTGTCAGTATGTGACTGTGCCAGTGGCCACACCCTGGGAAATGGCTTTGACTAGCCAGCTAAACCAGGTGAGGGTAGTCAGTGGGTCTCATACCTGCATTGAGTTTGGGATTTCCCCTGCATGTGAAGGCAGGCTCTGGCAGATTGAGCAGACGAGACCAATATTGGGTCCAATGGTCAAGAAGGCAGTTACTGCACGTGCTGTAGAAGGAAATGAGGGGTGGATGGGGCTCATCAACCTAGATGAGGGGTTCATCTAGGTGAAGGAAAACACTGATCCTAAACCTCCACTGCCTTGCAGGATATCTTTGGGAAAATAAAAGAGTAAGGAGTGAACCCTACACAAATCCAGAGTGTAGTCCCTAAAACGGTTGGATGGCATCTTGTAAACCTCCTTCTGGCTACTCCTGCAGCCCAACTGGTGTCAATCTCTTCCCTCTCCCTGAGGAGATTTCACCCCTCCCATATCCAAGAATCTGCTGATGTTCTCTGCTGATTCTCCAGAGAGGAGGGGGCGGTTTCTGCTCTCTCTATATTCCGCTCCAGCCTCACATCAAAGAGAGAGAGAGACTGAGTGTTAGAGAGAGATTGTGTGTATAGATAAGGTTGGTGCTAAGAGCAGCTGCAGACACTCAGTGCAGTTCAGCATTTTCACTTAGACCTCATTTAGCTCTGTACATAGTTGTGTATTATAGTTGTAGATAGAATAAAAGTAGTTATTCTACAGAGCTGCTCTCCGAGTCATTTATGCTCTGCTATACTCTGCTGTACTCTGCTGTGCAACGACTGTCTTCTTGTTGGAGTGAATCCGGTGCTCACAACTCTAAGCTGTGAGTCCACAGCACTTTGACCTGTTCCTGTGCAGAAGGTGGTCTCTGGAAGTGCTACCCAGCTCGCCTAGCCCAGTCGGGGCTGAAGTGGATGAGTCCAGTCGGTGGCACTGGCTCAAGAGCGATGCTGACACTCCCCCCGTTCCATTTCTTTGGATCTCTTCAGCAAGGCCAACGCTGTCCAGGCTTGCACCCTGTAGAGGTCACTTGTGCAAAAACAATGCAGGAGGCAGCTGTTACAAGTTACTCGTTTCCACAGCCACAGCAGGTGCTTTGATTTTCCAGCAGTTTGACTTCACTTCTGGAGGTGCACTGCATTGTCTCTCAAGACAGATGCCAACAACGGTGACTTAAAAGCCCAGATTAGCCTCCAACAAATCAGTTAGAGGTGAATGTAAACAGCCAAGTCTTTAGAACCCATTTAAGAACAATCAACAGAGGCTGCATATCTATAATTTCCTATCTAGAAGGACAATATGTCAAAAAACTTCAGATGTTAAAATACATTAAATATTAAAAGGTACATCTGATTGTATGAATCAAAAGTTATGTCTGTAGAAATCCACTCATTCCATGGGACTATCCATTTCCTTTTTCTGCCCCATATAGAATGTAGTAAGAGAAGTTGTAGGAGGGGAAAATTGGAAAAATTGGGTCCATGAGGTTTTTCTTTTGTCCCATCACTTTCTCTGGTTTTTTTTAAAAGCTTCTTGGGAGGAAATAAAGCATTGGATCCAAAGTCGCTGTTGTGAAGCAGGCAATATTTTTGCTTCAGCAAGTGGCCACCATAGTTCTTCCTGCTACCCACTATCACGTCTATCCTGCACCATTCTTTAGGGTGTTCTTGTGAGGTGGAACTGCAAGGAGCTGCAGGTCAGAAGAGTTGGTATGAAAGTCCTGTTGCACATGAATAGAGAATGAAGCCTGCACCATGTTGTGATGAAGCCTGCACCATGATGTGGTTCTTTCTCCTTTCTTACACTTTTAAATGTGACAGCCTTTATGTCACTCAACCAAAACATTCTCTCTGTGTTATGCTACACCCCCCAGCACAGTTATTTTATGCCCCCACAGCAGTCATTTTGTGACTGACTCCCACAGCCCTGCCTCATAATACCAGTAGTTCAGTGACCCCTGCATTCATATAGTTCAAGAATAATGAACTTATTGCTATCCAAGCCCAAATACGTTTGAGTTTCAGCTCAATTTGTAAATAAGCCTAATTTAATTCATTCACCTTTCCTTATGTCCAAAATCATTGTCCAGCAGCAGAATAGGATGCAAAGGAGTTGTGGGTGGGCTGGTTGGCAAGGAGGACTTGCTTCTCAGTCCTGCACTAGGACCCATTGTCTTGCTAATGTGAAGTTCTCCATGTACAGGCCTCTGGGAATTTCTTTTGCATGGCATTTTGGGTCCTTTCCATGGATCTCAGTGCTGGGAAGTATATATTTGAAATTATGCAGTATAATGAAGATGTAGGGTGCAGGCTCCCTTTGTCCCTCCACTCCTATGTTTGCCAACTTTGCAAGGATCTTGGGGTGGTGAGGCCTCAAGACAACTTTATAGACTCAAATACTATGAGTGCTGGGAGTCTCAACGGAACAAACTGTACAATGAGATAATTCAGGCCCAATCCAAACACATGTGTGCCTGTTTTAGGAGAGCTCATTCCAGTCAGAAAGAGCAGAATTTCACTTGCCACTAACAGCATTACTATGAACACACATATTATAAATCATTTGCTACCAAGCTCTCTCTAGAACCCCAGTAACATCCACACTAAGCCATATACTGAATGCCCTCCTCAGCTTCAATAATTTCTTATAGATGTAGGCTCCTACTGAAATAAGACTTGTAAATTGGTCCTGGATATACTTAGTATAATTGCAGACTATCAATCAAGCATCAAGGGATTAAGAGGAGTTTGAAGTTAAGCAAGGTTGGTTACCTTTGAGAATAAATTGTTTTCTAAGAGAGATAATCTTAAAGACTTTGAACAAGCAAGTCACTTTCAAGTAAATGAAAGCAAGCTTTATTTTTTATTGGATTTTTGTTTGCTTTTTAATGGGGTAACAAGGAAGCACAGTCACACATTTGAATGGAATTACAAAGGAGGCACCTTTGTTTGGAAGAAATGTCAAACCAAGTGCAGTTGTCCCTTTCAGCAAGGAGTGAAGTCATAGTCCACTGCAATCCATATGGCTGTACACTTTGCCTACTGCCATTTCTTGGGTACTTTATAAAATAAACTATTCTATGCAGCTCTTAAGAGTATGGAGGATTGCTTTATTACTACAGACTTGAAATAGAATAAAATATAACTATGACACATCTGTATTTTCAAATTGAGACAGTACAAAGAACTCTTCAAAGTGTTCTATATAACTATTATGTATTTGGTTGATTGTAGCAATGCATGAGTAATCATTCATGGTTTTGCAAGGAAGAAGTTCTGTCATGATGGATTAACCCTTGCTTTTATATAAATTGAACATCTTTGATATTCTATTATGGTATTGATCGTTAGAAATGTGTAAGTAGGTCTTTGACTTCCAAGATACCAAAAGAGGTAACTGGATAAGTTCAGATTCACAGGATTTTTGTCCCCCCTTCTCTAGAAAAACACAACTATATTTGATTCATGTCTGACATTAAAGCCAAATCTGATTCATTCAGGAGCAGCTGTTGTTTCCGTGCTTTTCCATTTTCTTTCAATGATCATATGTTCTGGTGGGAGTAATGTGCTAGTCAGCTTTCTTGAGTGATTAAAATTTCTCTCTCACAGAAAAATACCCAGAAGGAATACTCCAGGGTGTGCACATTTATGCCTCTGCTTGTGAAATTTACATACTATATACTTAAAACAGAGTCAGGAGAGATGACAGTGAACTTTTTGAAGCTTGGACTCAGATCAGAAGTTTAGGGGCTCAGAAAAGCTTTCCTCAAATGAGGAAAGTGAGCTTTTAAAGCCCCCAAATTCTTTTTGGCATGGACCACAGCTGGAGCCAGAGAATAATTCCTGGCTTGCCCATCTCAACCAGCCTCCTCTTTCCACTGTTTCTGTTCCTGAGGGGACATGCTGATCCTCAGTGGGAGAACATCTGCCTATATGCCAAAGGTTCTAGATCCAATCCCCATCATCTCTAACTGCTCCCTTTTTTAAAGGGAAATTCCCTTATACCGAATAGGATTCCTCGCAAGAAAAGGGAAAAGTTGACAGCTATGCTCTAAGCAGGACTAGGAAAGACTCCTGCTTGAAACTGCTGAAGCCACAAACAGTCAGTGTAAACAATGCTTAGTTAGATGGACCAACTGCCTAACTCATTATAAAACAGTTTCTGGTAGCTCTCAGGAGAACTAGGTGCCCCATCACACTTCTAGTCAGTACATCAGACTGACATATTTATTCACCAAGGAAAGTCAAGGAGAAAAAAATTGCCCCAGCTCCCTGGGTGCCTGTTTCTGCTCCCATCACTACCAAGTAAAGGGGGGTGGGAGTGCATTCCTGATATTTAATGCCATGTACACCAATAACTAGCCTTTATAAACATCCAGATTTGTAATGTCAGCAGTTTCTGAGTGGTGAAGTGGAAAATGGTATTAGACATTATAACAACAATATATATACTCTCCAAGTATATATAAATATAATAATAATAATAATAATAATAATAATAATAATAATAATGTGAAAACACACAGTTCTCATTTCTATCAAATTATATTAGAACCTGCAGGGTTGTTGTTGTTTTTTTTGTTCTTTCTCCCATGATAAAACTGCTAACTGGTTTTCCTAAAAACCTCTTCCTCTTGTCCTATGGAGTAAATAGTCTTATAATGTTTTATTGTGTCACCCTTCTGCAATCAAAATAAAACTAATTTTAAAACCACAGAATCATGGATTTGGAGGGGTCCTCGAAGGACTTCTATTCGACCCCCTGCTTCTACAGGAAATCAGCTAGATAGAACTGTAGCACCTGTTTGTTTGCAACACAATATAATGTACCTTTGTGGAAAACCAGCTAGACAACCCTAGAAATGACTCAAAACAATCTAGTTTCATTTTCATTTTTTTCTATGACTATGAACTGCTTCTGTTTTAAATAGAATTTTTAGACATCTATCTATCTATCTATCTATCTATCTATCTATCGTTTCTCTTTTTGTTTTGCCCTGCACACCCTAGGTACTTATGCAATAGTCTCCTGAACACATTTTAAAAGCTTCAGGAACTGTGCAGTTGCTGTAAACCTAGCCTTGGGAGAAAGACAGATGTACAGACCATGCATTTATCCAGGATAAGGGTTGTTTACAACAAGGTCACCCCTGCATGCTCCTTGAGCCCCCACAAATCAGAGGAGGGGACTGGGGAAAACCCCAGAACAGATTGGGCATGGAGAATTGAGAAGAGGAAGAAGGTGTGTTGTGCTAATGTGACAACTTCGTTGGATGCAACCCAAAATCTCCACCTTGACTGATATTAAGCCAATCCTACTCTGAGAAGGGATTGGGAAAAGATTTTCTAAATATATTGGCTGGGAAATAGAGTATACAATCACATTCCACCAAAGCTTTTCATCAAAGACCTAAAGAAATTTTAGGCAATTCCTTTCATGACTAAGAAGAAAACAAAGATTTGTCTTCGCTGTGGTGTTAGCAACTTGTGCTTGTTAATCTTTAACATGAATTCAGGTCTCCCCCATTACATTAAGAGCAAAATGCACCTGGGAGCTTTTTCTGAATATATCCAGTTATTGCACAAGAACATACTTTGGATCCAGGTCTTCAGTTTCTATTCATTTAATCAAATCTCTAAACTGATTACAAGGTAAAAATTGTAACAAGTTTTCCCTTAAACCTAGTGGGATATAGTATGAGTCTATCTGTGCAATGTGTAGATTCACTTTCAATGTTTTCAGTAACTTCAGAAAATGCCAAGATGCCAGGAACATAGACAGTAATATAACTTTTCTTACAACGTTCTCTTAAATCACATATCTCTACAAATGTCAGGCCAAGTCTGTTGCTATCAATTTCTCCTAACACCATATGATAAAATAGTTGTAATCATACACAGATGGAAAAACAGCCTAGCTAAAGTCAGATGTCTATTCTATAAACATAAATCATCTGAAAATGCTAGTTTAGTTTGTTCTGCTGCACTCTTTTTTCCATAGTTGCACTTTTGCATAAACCACCACACTGCTTGGCATTTATCTGAACAGGGAGGAATAGGATTGTGCCAATGGCCTCAACCCATAAACAACATTCATGGAAGATCTGAAAGAGTTCAAGGCTGAAAAAAAACCAATGGTAATTCATTCCCATTGAGATTGAAGAGCAGAAGGCTGGGAGATCAACAGTAGGTGGAGCCAAAGTCAATGACAGGCAGAGCCAATTCATTCTAGTTTTGTTCCCAAATGTGTACACGCATGTTGTGGAAAACATTTACAGCCTCCACAGTACATCCTTCTATAGACCAATTTATGAACAGTGTTCCTATCTTAATAGAATTCCTAATTGCCTGAGTGTTCTAAGAATTAATCTGCAGGCATTCATATACATTAAGCTATATTGCATAATGGTCTTATAATGTCTGTTTTAAGGACAAGCTAAATCCTTGCTCTTTCTCATTACCTCATTTGAGAACGTATTTGTGAATATGTTTCACATTTGTATCAGGAAGGTTTCAAATTGTTCTGTGAGAAAAGGGAATTTTAAGTGCAAGGTGGAAGATTTTCAAGAATGCATTGGGAACAATAATCAATGTATAACTTATTGTATGTCACTAATAACCTATTTGCAACAACACAAACGGTACCCCAGATACAGATACATTCTCCTAATTTCCCTTTCTTTGGTTAATGCTGTTTGGGTTAATGTTCTCATCTGTGCAGGAAAAACTGCATCTCTGATTAAACATGAGATGTTGTTCTATGATTTTCTTTGACTTGCTATGAGGTTACTCTCAGTCCCCACTCTCTTCAATTATTAATCAATAGCTATTGAACCAGAGGGTGTTTCCTGCAGATCGGTGCATGCCTGCGAGAAAATAGGTGGCACCAGCGAAGCAGGGGGCCATTAACTTGGTATTTCCCTAGAAATATACTTGGTCATGGAACAATTTGCTATGTAAAATTATAATAGGAGCCATTGGGACTGAATATAAATAAGCACCACTTGTATAAACCCTGTGGAAATTGTTTCTTTAAAAGGAGATGCAATCCACCAACTTTTATACCTAGGTGATATTGAAATATACAGTTAAGTAAGTTAGGCTTGTACCACAATCCTAACCATGTCTACTCAGAAGTAAATTGTATTGACCCCCCCCCTGGTAGATGGGGTTAGGGTTGCAACCCTAGTGTTATATTCAAGGTTAGCCATAAATAGGCATTACAAAATTAAGATCAGCAGTTTCAGTGGTGTACTCCAAGTAGAACTTAATTGGATACATTCTGGACTAGTTTACAATCATCTGCACACTTATCTAAAAGTAAGTCCCTCTGATCTCAGTAGAACTTACTTCAAGGAAAATATGTGTTGGATGAAGCAGAAAACTGCAAGTTCCTACCTAACATTTAATAATTATTTCAATGTGTGCTGGTAACTACATTTTATAACTTTTAATCTAGTGCTAGTTTAAACAGGTGCTGGGATTCAATTTAAGGAGTATTGCCCTTGACCAAAGATAAGGGCATCTGCATGTCCTTTATGCTCCAGTGGAAATTTAGCTTTGATAAATAATGGGGGAATCTGCAATAAAATTGTAATCTTTATAAACCAAACATATGTCTTGTGAGTCTTCATTTGAGGAGTTGGGGGGCAAGTTTAATTTTGTGACATGATCACTTCTAAGTAACAATATGCAGTAGAGCAATACTGGGGGTTCTGTGGTATGGTTGCTTTGATAGTCAAAATATTGGCTTGGATCCAGAGTTGCTCTTTCACAAAAAATAGAGGGCCCTTTTCCATTCACAGATTGCACCCAGATCTAGCAGAGACTGTTGCAGGAGGGGCAATTGTCATTTTTTGCCTATTCCCTCTTCATCAAAGATTCCATTACCACCTCCCAGCTGGTACTGGCGTACACCATTGAACAGTAGGATTATAACAAAAATATTTCATTTCAGCTGGTTTTTGTCTGTGCCTATGAATATTTCAGCTTTAATTATTAAGATTTTGATTTTGTTTAAAATGAGAGCAAGTTATTATTATTTTTAAGCAAAATTTCTTCTAAAGTCTGGGTGATTTAGTAGCTGATAAATGTACGGTAGGTGTTAAAAGTGAAATTTAGGTGTCTTTCAGATGTTAGTTTCCACTGCAATATTTTACTTCCTATGAAAATGCAGAACAGGAAAGCTTGGAAGATGAGTTTACATAGCTGAGTCAATCAGTGCAGCATTCCTGGGGCTCCGTCTGACTTCTGGTAGGGGAATCCGCCCATTTCAGAGAGGGGTTTGCAGCTGAACCTTATTCCTGGCATGTGTCAGGTACAGGCAGGAGTCCAAATAGTGGACAGAGGAGGCAGGGGGGCAGGAGGATGATCCAGGGGAAGGGGCCAGTGAATTGTGGCGTTCTGGGCCTCCTTTGAGGCAAGAGGAAGACGAAGAGTCTGGGTGGTCAGAGGTGGAGGAAGAGTTGCAAGAAGGCAGAGACTTCATTGGGGGCTGGGTATGCTTAGGACAGCAGGCTGGTTTCTCACCATTCAGGAAACAGTAATTTTATGTGGAAGAGGCATTTAAGCATGCAGTCCCACACGTACCTGGAGTGGTGCTGTCCCAGGAGTCTAGTGCTGTGTGATCTCTTTGCATGTGTAGGTCAGGCCTGAGATTGGGGGGGGGGGGGGAGGATCTTAACTCAGTGCTGCTGCCAATCTATGTATATAGTAAATCGAGGTGCATTAGCAGTTTGTGTTGCAATTTTTGAGAAAGTTGGGGGAAAATATCCTTGTATTTTTGAAGCCTCAAGATAAATATCACTGTGGTGATTTGGGGCTTAAATTACATTATAATTTCAAATGTCCCAATTTCCTTGAAGGGAGAAAAAGGCTAAACCTTTCTATCTCCTTCAAGCCATATGGATCAAGATGCGATGCTTTCTGTTTAATTACAAGAGGTTTTATGATAACTTGTTATTTATTGCAATAAAAAGAAAGTTGGCACCACTTTACAAGGGTGGCCTGTTTTGATTAAAAAGGGGGTGGGGAGAGTGGACCATATATTAATGGTGTATTGTAATATCTCATTTTTTATATCTGTCATTGTATCTTATAACAGTTGTGTTGTTTGTTTGCATGCAAAGCAATTGTAGTAACTGTGAGTTATTGACATTTTAAATGGCTATTTTCAAAGGGCTAATGGTGCAGGTGGACAATATGACTCGATGGGTTATTGCAGATTGCCTTGGCTTTGCTAGTGTTGTCAGAATAGCTTTTTGCCAGGAATCTGCAATAAGTTCCCACTGAGTGTATTCCAGCTGGTCTGGCATCATGTGAGGGGATTCTGTGCTTAAATTGATATTATACAAAAGAAGTATAGATATAAATACATTTGGTCAGACAGTGTAAGCAGTCATTGGAGTGTCCCACTCCAATGATTAGGGATGTGGTAGGAATCCATTGAAAATGAACTATTGAGTGGATTTCCTTCTGTCCACCTATTCAACTCTCATCATGGGAGGGACTCTTGCTATGAATGCTTTTTACTGTAGTTCTCTACAGTGAAAGATTGAGGGTTTTTTTCCTTTTCTTAAATGTGCATATTATACATAAATCGATACATAAATTGCTTTGCAATTTGTTGTTTACATATTGATTCATAATTGATGCTGTCTCAATTTTTTCTGAAGTGTTGCTTGCTGAATTTGTCTATGTTTGTATATAAAGCAACTATATCAGCAAGACAAACAGTGAGGACTGAGTGAGGACGGCAGCCATATATAGTTTTGTGAAGGACCAGTAGTCACTTCATTAACTTTGCCTTTAAGGTGCCACGTGTCTCTTAGTTGGTTTTGCTGCAAAATACTAACAGGGCTACCACTCTGGAAATTCATTAACTTTGAAAGAGAACACACAGGGAAGGCAACTAATTTGTAAATAAACTGTTGATGGCTGAGATATGTGTGTCTATCATGTGCTATGATGCATGTATGTAAATAATCATGTATATTTCTTCATCAGGGGATGATGGAACCAGTGGCAGACTTTGGGCTCTCAAATTTCAGCAGTGACCTGTGTGACATTAAAATTTGGTGGCCCTCACCTCTCGCATTCCATTCTAAGTCTAGTGTGGCTTGCTCTAGACAAATAAACCAACAAACCAACCAGATTCTTTGGCACTTGCCTCAAAGCTGTCAGCTATGGTTCAGAGGAGCAATAGAGCAAAATTATAAACGACATTATATATTCCTCAATTTCTGTGAATTTGAAGAATTTAAAAGTTATTGATCAGTAAGGTTTACTGTTGGAAGAAGCTCTGACCAAGGGTCGCACTGATATTTTTTAATAAGGAGACAAATGTCTAAAAAAACAACAACAATTAAAGATGATCCGAAATGTGATCTCTAATGTGATTGCATCAGCAATATCTCATTGAATTCAGCATCCTCTGCCAGCTGTCAGGACTCCTGACAATTAGAATTAACTGTCTGCCTTGTGTCCATTTTTCTCCTGTGCAAATACTGGCACAAGTGGATCACGTTCCAGCAATTTCATTAATATTCCTTGCTACTCAGGTAGGTAATGTTCTTTGGTCATCACTGTCTGATGCATTGGAAGTGTACATGAGGTAAAACACTGATGGAGCTGCTTGTCAAGAGATATGGAAGATACTCTTTCAAGAAGTAGTTATGCTTCCATTTGAAAAAAGATCTTCCCGTAACAATTACTACAGCTCATTTGCTGGTAAATGTGTTCTCAGTTGTTAATCAGCCAGTCATTAACCTTAGTAATATCTATGTGTTGTCACCAATGGTGCATTTCAAATAGGTGAATAAATAGCAGGAGGTGAAGAACAATGTTTGTCATAGAAGCTACTGCTTCATTTTTCACCACATGTACGTAAAATTACCCTCATATGCTCCTGTGTTCTTCATTCTTCTGGAGAATTGACGTGCTCAGCTATACAAAAATGCCCTGAGTTACTAAGTAAGCTAAGCTATAGTGAAATGAATAAAAGCTAACAGGAAACCTATTGATCAATATGGAAAAGCTGCTGACAATGTTTTCTCTGCCATTACTGGTAGCCATATACCATGTGGAACAGTTGAATCTCAAGTCATCAGGAAGCTGAATGACATCCGTTGTGGGTTAAATCAAGAAAATTTGTTTTTTTAAAAAAGTCACACTACATGCACTAATTATTTTACAAATGCCAGGATATGCATGCTAGCTATCGACGACTATAACTTGTGAATGGTTTCTTGACCCAATACAGGTGTTAATACCTGTACAATAACCTCAGCCATGCTAAGTAAATTTTCTCCAATCAGCTATTGTAAAAGCTGTATCTATTTAACATACATTTAAGCTAAAATTATTACTGTCATTTTTGTATCTCGTTGCCATTCTATTCTCATTTCATGCATCTGATGAAGGGAGCTTGAGTCCACAAAAACTGTTCATGGGTATCCACTATAACCTTTTTGTTTGAGTTTGAAAATTTAAAAACTCAGTATCAACTTAAAATGGAATGAAATAGATTTTTTAAATATATATTTATATATCGGCTGGAATCCCAAGTAACGTGAGTGCAAGGAATTTTGCTCAAGGGGAATTTCCTGAGACCTCATCTACTCTCCATCTCCCTGTGCTGCCACCCCATTCCAAAATCTCTCTGAAGAGTCAGGGACCCTGAACAGGGAGGTGTGAGCTTTGGGGAGGATCAAATTGCTGAAAATTCAAGTGTAGGATTCCAAAGAAAGGGATACAGTCTCTCTTGCATGTGAGATAATTTACAATTTAGTAAACGAAAGCTACCGTGTATTACTAGAAACAAAAGCTATTTCATGTTTGCTACAACACATTTAGAAATATATTCCATAGTAACAAATACACCAAAGCAATCCAAACAAGTTGAAAATGCAGTGGTGGTGTAGAATATTCAGAATGTGAAAGATATACTGACACCGAGCAATGTCTGCTTTAGTGGCCTGCTGTTAGAAGAAAAGTTAAATGCCATTGTAGTTTGCCCCTGAAAAGCAAATTATGTGCTAAGTTTTATGTCACTATATATTACACCTGCATGATATAGTACATTTATAATAAGACACATTTGTGGATGAAAGAGAAGGGCATATTCCTTTTTTGCCTTCCAAGTTTGTTTCAAGCAAATCTGGTTTAGGGAGGATGGGACTATTACAATCTCTTCTATCGGAATCTGCCTATTCACTTCTGGGTGAAATTCATGGCCTTGCTTTTCACATACAGAACCCTAAATGGCTTAGGTCCCATGGTCTCAAACAGACTAGTGCAGGATTTAAGAATGGCAGGGAGGTCTTGTTTGTGATTCTGATGCCCTTGGAGGTCGGGGAAATGGCAGCACATGACAGGGTCTTCTAGGTGGTGGGTCCCAATTTTTTGGAACTGCTTGTAAAAGCACATATTTTTATCAGGCCCTGGGGAATGTTGTTTACTTCTTGCAAATGATTTTATTTTTTGATTCTTACTTTTACTGTCCATTGTCTATATGTATTGTGTTGTTTTACTGTGATGTAACTGGCCCTAGGACTTTTGTGTAAGGTGGGTACTACAAGTCCCTAATAATAAAGAAGATATAATGAAACTAAACTAGGGACTTCCCCTCAAAATGTATTTCTCTTAAGGGCCTACAATAAAGTATAGCTGACACTGATCTGGTCGACAACCAGTTATTGATGTCAACTTTCAAAAATATATAAATGTTACAGAACCTAGAATCAGAAAATGAGAACTTTGAGGCACGGAAATTGCAATAAAGAATATGTAAAATCACTCCTGTAGTAATAATTTATGGAAGTCGTTCAGACCAAGCACAATAAAGTCTACTGGCTCTCCAAGGCCCTGGCGATAATGTAATCTCTTTAGAAGCACACAGACTGTCAAATCCATAAGATAGAAGGAAAACTGATGGGAGGTGCTCAGTGTGCTTTGAATCAGTCCCCTTCCCCATTTCAGGAATCCACTTCTTTAAAAAATGGTATCTGACTTTGGACTTGGTACGCTGAAGTAATGTGATGGTTTTGAATTATGAGTAGAATTACAACTCAGTGATGAATGAATAATATTTATTGTTCCCCAGGTCACCACACGTACATTCCACTGATGCTTTGAAACCAGTAAGAAAAGAAAAAAATCCTGCGGCTTTCAAGCTGACTTCAGCTTGAATGCAAAATGCTTTAGGAATGTACTGTCTTCAAAAATACTGCCTGCCCCCCTCTGAACCATCATACTTTTAGCTATCATGAGCACCTGCCATTTGTCACACACCGAGCCAATTCTATATAATACTGCAAAGCATGCTTCAGATAAACAGCTTTGGCAGGCAATGGGGTACTAGTGGTAATCTACAGCTAACCAAGCAATATCCCGATGGGGAGAGCTGATTTTTTAAATGAGAAAAGCTAAACAAAAGCTGAAACTAAGACACCACACAGTTCACATCAAATTAAAATGCTAATGAAGAGGGTGGCAGGCTGATGTATCTTAGATCAAGTTCTACTTTTCCTTGGTTTTATTTTCTGTCAGGGCTCTTCTATCATAATGTATCAGGCAAAGCATTGTGCTCACATCAAATCAATTCATTAATGAGAAGGGTGGCAGTCTGAAGTAGTCTTGATCAGCTGCTAATTTTGTTTTAGTCGTCTTCCTGTTATATGTGTTCTGCATTAAGGAAAGGAAACTTTGCATACTTCATAAGGTTTTGGCAGGGAGCAAAGCATTAAAACAGATTCAGGTGAACCAGAGATTAAAAGCATTATGTTCGTAGATAAGTTTTTAGTTAGCTCCTATTAAACTAAATCTATTTTTTAGCAAAGTTTATACATTGCTTATTCAAGAAAGAGAAGAAGAAGAAGTCTAAGTGGTTTACATAACCATACACAATATTCATTAAAATAACCCAAAAATTAGACTTAAAACAGCTGACAACAAAATTATGATAATATAAAATCAGTTTTTATAAATAAATATGCATAATAAAATTATATGTCTGGATAGGCTTGCCAAAGCCGAAGTTGAAATCAACACAATGACAATGCCTGAATAGCCAGAGAGTTCCAAAGAATAGGCACTGCTACATTGAAAGATCCATTTCTCATAAGGGAAGAACAAAAATTGCCCCTACACCCACAAAGAAGGCTTGTGAGACAAAGCACTGGGGAGATGGTTATATTGATGAATGTAACAACTTGGAGGAACTGCAACTCAAATAAGTAAATCAACCAAATTCAGAAAAGATGGGCAAGTCAGACCCTTAGCTAGTTCAGGTGGGGTAGCATACCTCCAGACCCCTGGGCATGTGATACAGCTACAGTCTGTGGCTCCTCAGCAAGGGATGCCAAGGAAATTATTCCCTCTTTGTAGGTGAGCCAACATGTGCACCCAGACCCTGCTGTCCAACGTTCATCTGAAACATGCATGTCAGGCCCAAAGGGCATAATGCACTGACCCTAAAAGGTGCCCTTAACTGAATAATGCCTTACTGTACCTAAGATTTTCCTCCCCTACTTCCTTACCTGCCCGATACCCAAAGAGCAACCAAACCAAACCAAACCAAACCAAACCAAACCAAACCAAACCAAACCACTCCACTCCTGAATGCCAATTAAATTCTTCCCAACAGTGTGGAATAGGTGAAAAGCATATCCAGCCATTTATTGCAGGTGATTAAGAAGAATGCATGCTGCCTATAAGAGAAGAGGGAGGGAGCAACAAAAACACAAGGTGGAAGAACTCAGGCTTATAAAGCCACGCTCCACCCACTTCTCACTGACTCTTGGGCCCTCACGTGGTCCTCACCTAAATACGTTTCAATCTCCTGCAACTTCATTTAGGAAGAGGGGTGTGGGCAAACAAGTTCATATGACAAGAGCACAAATCATGTTCTTTGGCACTTACAAAACTGCCAGTTTCATCCTTTTGTGGTATGAAGTCTTCACAGCACATTATGGATGCCATCATGGGCGAGTTCATATATTCCTGGATTTGCTCCCCTGTGACACCTTGCCACACCACTATGTGGCAAGATCACATAGAAAATGCTGGCAATGTGTTTACGTGCCATGCGAGCATTGCTCAGGACTGTCCCAGGACTACAGACATTACAAGAAGAGAGATCTTTGCAAATTCCTACATAGAATGACTTGATTTCCTAACCACCCCTATTTTCTACATTAATATTCCTTTGTGTTTTATCATGTTGGTAGATCTGTTAAAAAGAATACAGTGGTACCTTGGGTTAAGAACTTAATTCGTTCTGGAGGTCCATTCTTAACCTGAAACTGTTCTTAACCTGAGGTACCACTTTAGCTAATGGGGCCTCCCACTGCTGCTGCTGCACTGCTGCCACACGATTTCTGTTCTTATCCTGAAGCAAAGTTCTTAACCTGAGGTACTATTTCTGGGTTAGCAGAGTCTGTAACCTGAAGCGTCTGTAACCTAAGGTACCACTGTACAGTGGTACCTTGAGATGGAAATGGGATCTGTTCCGGAGCCCTGTTCGTATCCCGAACGGAACGTAAGACACGACAACGTGTCTGTGCATGCACGGGTCGCGTTTCGCCGCTTCCGCGCATGCCCGTGACGTCATTTTGACTGCGCATGCGCGAGCGGCAAAACCCAGAAGTAACATGCTCAGTTACTTCCGGGTCGCCACGGAGCACAACCCAAAAATACTTATCCTGAAGCATATTTATCCCAAGGTATGGCTGTATGGATCTTAACATGCTATGTTGGGTTTAAAATGGAGTTCAGATGTTGGTAAGAGCCCTTGAACGCAACAATATTGGAAAGTCAAAGAACAGAAGATACAATATTTCTTCAGTTAGTTTTCTTCTTTTTTCTTCTTTGGATTTATCACAAAAGGGGGTCAAGCCCTGTGGGAAGGGATTTGGGATGTTTTCATACTTGTTGAAAAATTACCAATGGCAGCCACTTTGTCAATTCATTAATCTTTCCCTCTCCAGCTGTTAAGGAATCCCCATTTATACTAGGTGACGCAACCTTGCAGAAAAGAACATTCCCCACTTGTCTAGCCCTTATTTATATAGCTATATGAATGGATTGTATGGAGGTTCACCTAATGAAGAGCAGCCAGTGTAGACAATGCTGAACTAGATGGACCAATGGTCTGACTTGGTATAAGACAGCTTTCTATCTTCCTATGTGTAGTGCATCTGTTTCAAACTGGACACAACAAATATAAATGCCATTGCAAATCCATCTTCATACATAGACATCAAATTTGTTTAAAATAAAAAAGTTTTCACATTTCTTTTAAAAATGTTCCAAAGTCATTCACAAGACTGACAAATTTTCTGGAAGAAAAAGGAAAAGAAGATCAAAGGATTTGGAATAGGTTTCTTAACGATCTCAGGGTTGTGTGTAAAAAAAAAAGGTGGCTTATGATATGAAACTTTAAAATTTACTGAAGCGTGAATGAAAGGAGATTGTATTTTGGGGGTAACAGTACTAACTTAAGTTCCTAGCAATCTCCTGTTTTCTCACTGCTATTTCTACCCCACTCCTTTCCTAATGAACTTCAGGATGACCCTTACAAACTGTTTGGAAAGCTAGTAAATATTTTCCCCCCAGACATAGGTTGCCTTAGGGACTATAGGAAGAAATGGATGAGCCTGACATTTTCTATAGATCACAAGTACCACACATCTCATTCCCCCACCCTAACATATAAAGGTGTGTTCCTTGATAGAAGATAAACTCCCATAATTGTTTGTTTGTTTGTAGAATCATAGAATCATAGAGTTGGAATAGACCACAAGGGCAATTGAGTCCAACCCCCTGCCAAGCAGGAAACACCATGTCAACAGCTTTCAATTTGTGTAAACATAGCCACAAAATATTGAAGTAAGTTGGTGACAACCATAATTCTAATGAAAAACTGCCTGCTTCAGAAATATAGGTTTTGATGAATTTTATATGATCCCTTTAAAGTTTCTCTAATGCATATTTCAAGGGATGTTTTAATACTGTAAGTTTTAGAGCAACTCATAACTGATAATTGAGACTTTTCCAGTGCTTTCCTCCATTGAAATCCAGCTTTCAAATTGTGTTTTAAAATATATAGTAGTTCTGAATGAAACAACAGGTAGAATATGAGATTGGAAATCACTTTGGTATTGTTGTTAATGCTGAATTAAAACCTGAGCCAAGGAAAACTCCTCTAACAGTGGGTGAGATTCAATGATGCACCATGATGAACATTTAGTGTGTGCCAGCATTTTAGCTTGCCAGACAGACTGATCCACCCTCTCCTTCCCCTGTGCGCTGTTATGGGGGGTTCTCCTGACCCCTCCTGAACCAATTTTGGGGAGCATGTAGAGGCAGGTGAAGGGGGAAATCACCATTTAACAACAGGAAATCCTTATGCAGGGCTTCTTCTGACAAGGCTGATTAGGTGAATCCTGCCCAATATCAGTTGTAGTGAGAAAAAAGGCCAAATTTTGGTGAGAGCTGTTCACCATAGACAAATGGCTTTAGGCAGCATGCTCACAAATAATTAAATTGTAGCAATAACACAAAACAGAGCTCACATAGCTGCATTTATAAATGTCCACAAGAGAATTTTGATCCTAAACTATTAACAATTTGATCTTTAGATAAAACAATCAAAGGATTTGTAACCTTTAATGGATGAAGAAATTCTACTACTCCCTGTATGTTGCCTGCATTTGTTATTTGTCACCAACAGTCAATAATAAGGAGTCTGACATCAGCTTCACAGCATATTGTTCTGAGCTAATTCCACTAGAAGATAAGCCTGCCTTAAGACACAAAGCGCTTTTTCATCCTACAATATGAACATTTAATATTTGAAAATATTACTTCAGATGAAACCATTATACACAATTGTTGCAGCTTCATGAGTGTCTCATTTAAATTTCTTAATTATTGCCAGCAACATTGTCAATAGTATAACATTTTCAAGAGATTAGCTTTTTACAATGAGAGCCTTTGTGCCAGTCAGAAAATCCTCATAGGGTTTCATCTATTTTGCATTACTAAATGACCTAAGCACAATGTGCATAGATATCCCCACCTCTCCAAAAATGCATTTAAATACCATAATATAATATTGAGGGTGGGAATGAAATTAAATGGGAAAAGCACCAATTTCATATAAACGTATGTTTCCTGGTCATTTTCAGGACACTAATATTATACTGTTCATGGTATGCTAGTTTTAAATCATCATTATCATCACCTTCACCTGAATCTAAGGCTGGGGTGGAGAACATGTAGACCTCCATATGTTGTTGGACTCTAACTCTCATCAGCTACAGTCAGCATGGCCAGTGGTCAGGGATGATTGGAACTGTAGTCTAGCAACATCTGGAGGGCAGTGGTGTGCAGTGAAATTTTTCATAGAGGAACAGTTAGGGCTGTATGTAGAGTTGAGGACCCCAAGGGTCATCTACTCCAGTCACCTGCAAGCAGGAATCCCTGGCAGATGCCTAAAAACCTTCAATGGTGGAAAGTCCACAGCCTCCCAAGGAAGTCCTTCCCCTGGCCAGTTCCTAGCAGCTTGCAAAAAGAAGAAAAGTTTGGCTTTGCTTTGCTTTTTGAAAAAGAACCCCAGGCATAAGGGTGGATTCCCCCCCCCCCCCCATTGAAAAACAATTTTCAAGACACACCCCTTCATCTTCCTTTCTCCCTGTTGTTGCTGTTGCATGTTGCTAGTGATCCTTCAGGTTCTGGCAGATTGGGGCTAGGGGGTTATTTTATTAAAACACCACACTTTCAAAACACACACACACACACACACACACACACACACACACACAGTGGCTGAAGAAGAGAAGGGAGATACTAAGGTTGCAGGGATATTATCTTCCACCCCTGCACACTCCATAGGCACTTCAGGCTTTCCGACTGCTCTTCCTTAAAAAATGAAGGAGAAGGGGCTGCAGTTCTTGTTCAAACAGCCACTTCCTGCTCATTCGTGTGTATTGCTCTGCAGGGTCATTGCAGCCTTTACGGAGCTAATCAGACAGAGAGGGAGAGGGAGAGAAGTGCATGCAGACACATACACAGAGCCTGGAGACATTGGCTAAGCAGGTACACTGAAAGGTCCTAACAGGGTACATTAAGGGGACAAGGCTAGTCCCACTGGTCCATGGACTGCATGCCACTGCTGGAGGGCCATAGGTTCCCACTCATGACCTAAGGCAAATGGCTGTGTCCTGTACCAAAGACATCTTATCAACCACTACGCAGCATTCCTTTTCCAGTACAGGATTTATTTATATTTATTTTGACTGCTCTTTCAAAGAAGATATGTAGACATATCTTCTGCTCTGAGCTTGTCCTCCTTCGGGGGTAGTGGAGGAAGGGCAAGCATTTTGCTTTACTTTGAAGTGTTAGTGTGTGCAGGAGATGAAAGCAGCTGCATCATTGTCTTTGATGTTTTTGATACTGAATTTTCTCATTTGATTTTTTTCTTTGTAGACATTCACAAAGTAGATTTACTTCTTCAGTCAACTTCACACTCTATTTTCACTAGGTACTTATCCTGTAAAGTGTCCAGATATTGCAATTAAAAAAAAGTTTGCTTTCCCACTTCACCCTCTCTCTATCTTTCTCTCTCCCACACCCCCACACTCACTCCCACACCATGGTACTCTTATCACATCCAGAGAGATAACCTTGTAATTTTTGTTTCCTCTGTTTTTGACAGTGGCTTTGTTATTCATTATCAACTGAGCATAAGTCCATTCTTGTTCAGCACAGAGACATAATTTACAATATGCTGTATGCATAACTGATTGAACACAGTGATCACACACTTGGTTTAAAATATATATTTTGTCAAGAACCACTTCAGTATGAGGGCTAAATCATGAAAATCCTCCCAAGTGAGTTTTTAATGGGACTAATGGGGCAACAAGGATTGCAGTACTTCCACTCTAATCCCCCCAATAAGGACATGCTAGGTATAATATTAGAGACATCAACTTGCCAACAAAGGTCCGTATAGTTAAAGCCATGGTTTTCCCAGTAGTGATGTATGGAAGTGAGAGCTGGACCATAAAGAAGGCTGATCGCCGAAGAATTGATGCTTTTGAATTATGGTGCTGGAGGAGACTCTTGAGAGTCCCATGGACTGCAAGAACATCAAACACATCCATTCTGGAGGAAATCAGCCCTGAGTGCTCACTGGAAGGACAGATCGTGAAGCTGAGGCTCCAATACTTTGGCCACCTCATGAGAAGAGAAGACTCCCTGGAAAAGATCCTGGTGTTGGGAAAGATGGAGGGCACAAGGAGAAGGGGACGACAGAGGATGAGATGGCTGGACAGTGTTCTCAAAGCTACCAGCATGAGTTTGACCAGACTGCGGGAGGCAGTGGAAGACAGGAGTGCCTGGCGTGCTCTGGTCCATGGGGTCACGAAGAGTCGGACACGACTAAACGACTAAACAACAATAACAGGTATAATATTAATGGTGTATTTGATTGTGTCCTTTATATTGGGGGTACTATGTGGGTATGTCACTTAGACTACTTGCATTATTTTAATTTAAAACACTGATGAGCATTATAGTTCTGAGGCATGTTTTAGCGCTTCTCTTTTCCCTGTAGAAACCGTTATGTGGAAAAGCAGCATACAAATTAAAATAATAGCGGAGAAAGCATTGGTGAGATTCATATGGAAGACAGGAAGTTGGGAAGGAAGCAGTGACTGTGGAATTAGCAAAAAGGCTGGAAAGGATTTCCTGAAAAGGCACTCATTCCCCCCTCCCCCCCTACTCCTGGCTCTACTATCACTCACTCTAGAATTCCCCCTCACACAGGTTCTCTTTTCTATCATTCACAGAGAAAAACTCTCTCTGTGTAGCAGGGCATAGGAGTACAGTTCTTGCACTAGAATTGTCTTCACTTTTCAGCAATCCCTTCTCATTGCTACGCTTTTGCTCTTGGCTGCTAACTTCCATCTTTTTGATGGAAGAACTGATGGCAGGCCAAACATGCCTGCATCATAAGAAATGTAGACACACATACTGTATGCCTTCCTGCTATTTTTCATTAATACTCAGTAGCTAAGGAGTTTAAATAATTTTTGATTGCTTCCTCTGGATTGCTTTTTACCCCAGGTTACTTTGAAGAGTTACTCTTTTCCCTTTGATCTTGTTAATTAAAAATGGTTACCTTTACAATTATTTGACCTTTCAGTGTAAGACACTGCACTATTAGTTACCGTAACTCAATAACCTTTTAAAGTAAAACGATGCCCGGAGGTAGAAATTCTAGCTTTCACACTTTGTAGGCACCTGGAATTACAGCTGGTTTTCTATTTCCAAACATTAAGAATAGATATTAGTGTTACCATGCCAATTTACAAGCTGTATTAATGCTACTTCTTAATGTTATTATCCCAACATTGCTTAACTATTCAATGCATCATTAAAATCCTTTTTTTGAGAGGCTGAAGCCCCTCTGAAGCCTCTCTTACTTTACAATAAATGTCTATCACTTAGATGTCCTGTTAAATTTCACATGGAGTCATGAAGGTACTTTCCCCTGGGCTCAGAACATGGTGCTAGATTAAGTTAGGGTGCTGTTCATGGTGCACTGGTTTTCTGCAATGTTTGCATGGCAACATTGTCATCAAAGTGTCAGTCTGTAACTTTTTAATTTGTTTCTTTTAATTGGAATTTCTTCTTAGTGCAGAAAATCTTGTAACCTGCTATATACCTGCAGTTACTGTTGCCGTGAAAGCTTGTTAGCATGTATCCATTTCCATTTTGGTGGATGGCTTGTCACACCCCTACTTCCATTTTCTCTTCAGTTGAACACAACCAAGTCACTTGGTTTATGGAAGCCCTATTTCCACCAATTTTTCCCTGCTGAATGCACATTTGAATTTCAACAATCTGCTTAGGAGGAGCTGCTTTCACAATACAGTGGTACCTCGGGTTAAGTACTTAATTTGTTCCGGAGGTCCGTTCTTAACCTGAAACTGTTCTTAACCTGAAGCACCACTTTAGCTAATGGGGCCTCCTGCTGCCATGCCACTGGAGCATGATTTCTGTTCTCATCCTGAAGCAAAGTTCTTAACCTGAAGCACTATTTCTGGGTTAGCGGAGTCTGTAACCTGAAGCGTATGTAACCTGAAGCGTATGTAACCTGAGGTACCACTTAATACACATTGGGGAATTAACCTGGCGAGTGTATCTGCAGTACATATATTGGGCTTTCTTTCTTTCTTTCTTTCTTTCTTTCTTTCTTTCTTTCTTTCTTTCTTTCCATGCTGAGGTCTTATACAAGACTTTTTGATCACACTTGTTTCTTAGTCAAGCAGGGTTTGATACAGAGCAAAACCACTGTATTAAAAAAGAAATCCAAATAAATAGTAACAGATATTCTCAGCACTACCACTAAGCACAATCCTTCCTTTTGCCTGTTGTGAACCATGATAAACCAAGGTTGGTAACACTTGTTCCTGTGTTTGTTTGTTTCCTAGTATCTTTTTTAAAATAGTGCATGTACATAAATACCTGCAGGCATGTGCAGAGTGTGTGGGGGGGCAATTTAGGCAATTGACTCCCAGCCTACTGGATCCATTAGCTCAAGCTCAGCTTCTTGGTGTGGACAGCAAGTGAAAGATTAGCAATGCATTATCTGGGGAGGAAAGGAAGTGTACAGACCCTAATGTGTCAATCACCCCCGCAGAAAAATCAAATGAGAACAAGCCATACTGTTTCTGGAAGCACCATGATACAACTACATGATGCACCAGCACCAGCCCTAGCATTCCACAAAGCAATATTCTGCCACCAAAACAAAAAACAATGGTGAAACAGTATGCAATGCTTTCTGGCATCCCTACTAACTTTATTATGAACCACACAGAACCTTTGAAGGAAGAGATAGATCATGTATATTATTTCTGTCCCGGTATTTTAATGAATGGAATGAATGAAGTTGTACATACAAAGGCTCTGTATGCATGACTGGGAATCTGGATACTTTCCAGTTCACAGTTGCATCAAAAACCCATTTGTGTACAGCAATATACATGTATCCATAGCTTCTCCCAAATGCTTGTCCACCAGGTGTCATTCCTCCAGCATGCAGTTAATGTAGACAGAAATGGCTCAAAGTTTCCCCAGTCTGGTTTGTTCTGTATTAAATAGCACACTAACATTATAACTGAAATTATACCTTTGTATTTATATACACAGCGGAACTGCTAAGTGAGATTCACAAGCAGGTACACACTCATATGTTAATATAAACATGAGATGCTGGGTTCACCCTGACCCAGAGTGAAATTAAACAAAGATTGTCATATATTGGCAGGATATTGTGCAAAACTGACCACTTGAAAGGAATTCTTTAAAACACACACACACCTCACACTTAACAGTTTTTATCAAGCTGCTTTAGAATGAAAACAGTTTATTGCTTCATCTAGTACAGCATTGCCTAGTCTAACAGGCAGTGGGACAGTGCTCAGACCAGAGATATGCATGACTGAAATGGGCTTTGCATCTACATTATTATTATTGACATGGAAAGAAAATTTTAATCTTTTTG
Organism: Podarcis muralis; assembly: GCF_964188315.1. Lineage (NCBI taxonomy): Eukaryota > Metazoa > Chordata > Lepidosauria > Squamata > Lacertidae > Podarcis > Podarcis muralis. Next base: position 46,955,340 of record NC_135656.1, on the reverse strand, counting down.
CCACTTATTTTAGAAAATAATTATGAACCTGGATTAGAACCCTGGTCCTTCTTCCCTAACTTGTCTAGAGTAACCAACAACACCCAAGGGGCAAATATATAAACAGTGCTAACTGATATGTAAATTGAGATGATTTACAAAAAGATGCTATTTGGTTTTTTGCTTGAGGAAAAGTTACTCTTCAGAGTCACTCTTATCTTCTTGAATTCTAAGGTCCCAGGTACACCACCCCCTTTATAATGAAGCTGCTCCATGAAAATAATAACTTCTGTATGAGAGAGCCTCCATTGTAATTGGCTTGAAAATAAGCCATGTATCAAATTGACAGAAACTTTTATCCACATGTAAGTTTTTTATATACAATTTTAAAGTTGGTAGAAAATGGATCTTGCATGGGGAGAAGGAACAAATTGACTCCTTATTCAATTTGCCACTTGCTCCTGTTAGCATGGTGGGAAATTCCAAGAGGTTGTTTTGTATATAAGGCACAGCACACTATTTTTGATTCACAAATGCAAATATTTGAAAGTCTGCCTACAACCCAACAGACCATATTGGGTGTTAAGACTGGCAGCGAGTGCTTTCTTGGATAGATTTGTCACCTTTGGAACTCCTGCCCGGAAACCTGTGTCCCCACTGTGGAAGGATGTGTGGATCCAGAATTGGCCTCCATAGTCACTTATGGACTCACTGTTAAATCCGTGTTTATGTCTTACTCAGCCGATTTAACAGTGAGTGGCAATGAGTGATCGCAGAAGAAGAAGAAGAAGAAGAAGAAGAAGAAGAAGAAGAAGAAGAAGAAGAAGAAGAAGAAAGCTTCCATCTTGGCATTCATTGAGTCATCAAGTAGCTATCTGGCAAAGCTTTTCCAAGTGGTGAATGGGCTTCTGTTGCCCTGAAACTCTCAGAGGCCTGCTGTAACAACTTTGCAAGGAAATTTAGAGATGAAATTGCTGAGACTTAGGCAGACTTGAATACCACAGGTAGAACAAGTCCAATGGAGCTGTCTAGACTAGAGTACTTTCTGTTCCATAATACTAGGAGTTCAGTACCAGTGCTCAGGAGGGGATTTTCCAGCAACTGAAAGGGCCAGGAGTTATCAGCCTTTCTATGCTTTATGCTTCATATTCTCATCTAACAACAACAACAAACCCGTTAAACTGCATTTTTGGTATCCCAATCTGAATTCAAAAGAAACCCCTGCTCCTTGGTGAGAAATGTATATATCCTTTACAACATATAAATAACTAATAAATTTATTATGGCACAGACTGTTCTGGACATTACAAAGTGCTATCTTAAATTGTAAGTGTATACACACATATACAAAAATGATGGTGGCGAGAACAGTAAGGTCAGAAGAAAACTAAGAAAACTATTACTCTGGTTGTCTGTATTCACTGACTGAAAGCCAATTTGGAACTAATCTTATTCGTCCTCTCACATTTCTGACACATGACATGTATTACAGTGTAATTTCTCTCTGAATGTAGAGCGCTGCGGCAGCTCTTGAAAATCCACCCCCATTTTATGTCGCTGGGTGCCACTGGAACCGTTTTTAGGAGAAGCACCAAGTGCCTGATGACTGACCTTGCCCACCAGAGGCCTTTATCCATGTGCCTTGCACTGGACGAAGAGAGAAGGGAAAATTCCCTTGAGCAAGTGTAAATCCTTGTGCTGACATAACACGTTAGTAGGACAGTAGACTTGGTATTGTATATCATTTTAAATTTGGCTTTTTGTTCATTTTATCTGTTTGCATTTTGTTTGGTTGTTAAGGTGCTTTAAGTTCTTTAAACATTGTTAAGAATCTTATTTTCATTATTCAACTTAGCTTAAAGGGCAGAATATGAGCTTCTGTCAGGATCTTTTTGTAAATGTTCCAAAATACAGTACTCACAAAAAGACAACAAAGTTGTGTTTGGGGATCTAAAAGTGAATCCTGCAATTGTAAAGCCTGCAATTGTACAGTCTACCATTGCTGATTAAAAAGGTGTCTGGAACAGTGTTAAATAACACTTTTGGGGTTAAATACTACAGTTTCTAAGCAAAGAGCCCAGGAAAAGAGCCAAGAGTAGTTGATTTCCCACAATACATCACTCCGACCATCTGTGTGAGAGATAATGTTCTTTTAAAAGAAGACACAATTACTGAGGAAGAGAGTTCTGGAAAGAGTACTGATTTATATTTTGTTATATGTATTCATGGCATTCTCAAAAGCCCTTCCCAACAGATGATAGGACAAAGCGCTGGTATGTGACTATGTATGAAAAAAAACCCCCACATATACATAAATTCAGTGCATTTATGTCTGCCTATTAAAAGGTTTTTGCTTACTTTCCCCTCAGGCCCACTTTCAATCATTTTAAATAGCTTCCACATTGAGGAATGACGATAGATGAAGAATCCCAGAGCTCCCATACATCTGGGTGTCATGTGACTGTGTGCTGGCTGCCCATGTGTTACCAAACCAAGCCAAGTTCAAGATGTTTGAATTGACATACAAAGTTGTCTATACAGCTTGTGACCTAGATCCTTGACAGAGCACTTATCCCATAAGACTTGATCATACTTTAAAAGACGAGATGGCCTTTTCACAGTGCCATCTTGACCTGAAATTTGATATGTGGTAACACAAGAGAGAACATGCTCAATAGTGACATCCTGATTGTGGAATTCTATAATATCCTAAATAAGACTGGCAATAATGACGACATGAAAGTTTGGGCAACAGCTAAAGATCTATCTACACAGATCTCTAGGTGAACTGTTGGCTGATTTCTGGTTGTTTTGTTTTTTTTATTGAATTACTATTATTGATGGTGTTTTATTATTTGGTGGTTTTATTATGCATTAGGTTTGAATGTATTTTGATTGTAACATGCTCTGAGCTTGTTTTTAGTAATAAAGAGAATACTAGAAATACATAAAAGAAAAAGGAAAGCTGAAAACCATTTGGGAAGGTGGCATCTGTCAATGTCAGTATTTTCTATTCTTATTGGGAATTGCTCCTCAAATTTCAGGTTTTTCCTAATGCTGCCAATGTAAGATCCTCTATTAGTTTGAGATGCCAGATGTAGTATGTTGGCATTTCTATAAGCAAAACATTTGCTACATCACTGAACTATGGTCTTTCCATTATGGGAAGAAAATCACATTTGGTGAGTAGTCTCATGTTTTATTTGATGTAAGTATGACAACTTGTTTAATCCTATTCTAAAAAAAGAAGGAATCATAATGCCTCTCTGTCCTGGCCATCTGCATAGTTGGCACTACTGCATCACATGTTAAAAAGGTGACAAAGGATGAAAAAAGAATCACCTTTCAATGTTTTAAAAATATTTCTGACCGATGCAAAAAAGTTAATTAAAATAATTATAAATATGTAGCACATTAATGCACAATATTTTTCATTAAAAAAACTTGCTAATGCATACAGTTTGTAAATTTGTGGCACTTGAGTGCTATTTTGTAAAAAAAAGGGAGAGAAAAGAAAGCTACATATTTGCACTTTCTAGTGAGAAAAAAATTGCTGCAGGATATTTGCTTGAATATAGAGTAGTTTAATAAAAATATATATTTTCCTGAAAAAGATACAAAATATTAATACTATAAATTAGTACTTACAGTAGTACAAATTATGTTTTCTGTTTAGCATGTGCATGTGTCTATACAAAGGAAAGATAAAGGATACAACAAAGTTTTCCCCGCACCTTTTTCATATTTCTTGGGGCCATAAGTGAGCTGTGGTTTCTGTAGTGCTTGCATGACCTCAAGCAGAACTGCCAAGAGAATGACATAGAACAGGATGGATAAAAGGGATAGAACACAAAAACAGTGAATGAAAACAACTGTGAAATGGCAGCATTTTTGCTTTTCTGTCATTTGGTAAGAGCACCTCAGGCTTTGGTGACAGGAAAGGCTAGCAGGGCATCAGGCTTACATGGATGTGTGCTCTGTCAACCCCAGCTACAGAAATGACCAGAGTGCTTCTGCCTCACACAGTGGTGGTGGAAGATTCTAGGAGTTATGCATGTTAGAAATCTACAGTTGAGGAAGAACAAAGTGAAGCCATTCAAGTGAATCACCCATGAAAGGCTAGGGCATTGTTTGCAATACTTTGAAGTTATTCATTCCCGGTTCCTTCACCCGCCCCTGCCTCCTTTACAATCTGATGAGAAAAGCTGTAAGTGATCTTGTGATTGTGGAGGACCAAAATCTCAGCTGATGTAAGCCCACCATTCAGTTTCCACTGAGAGAGGTTTGGCTTTGTGCTTCCTAGCAATTTCCGAAGTCAGACTTCAGCTGCAGTGTTTTCCATTTGCAGCATATTACAGAAAAGAGGCCTGAAGTGTTGGATAATTACCAGAATTTTGCACAAGATTACAAATTACATAGACTGAATTTGTTTGTTTTAGCCATCTTCAGATCATTTGTTTCTTGTTGCACATTTGTGAACTTGTTGGAAACTTTCATCACCATTTTCCTTAAAAGAAAGAAAAGAAAGGAACAGGAACAGAGTTGCTGCCAAAAACCAGTTAGCTTGTATAATCACAGCACACCGTGCAGTATTTCCTCTTTTATTTTCTTCTACAAAACCATAAACTGTATAATGTTTCCTCTTACAGTGGTATGAACCTGGCATTTTTAAACAGCCCTGGATTAGCTTTTTCTGTGTGCTCATGAAGCATTAAAGCTTTACTGTACAAAGCAGCTTGCTCTGACCTCTGCTAGGGAAAATAGAATAACTTCAAGCATGCCCTCTTCCCTAATAGATTTTTCCATTTGTAATTCCCTTTACAAATCCCTCCCCTGTTACTACCATGGCTAAGCCTTGCCTGCTAGTCAATGCCTTGCTGGATCACTAGGTCACATCTTGAGCGTTTATGATGCCATAGAGATAATTGGATCAATCACATCAGGCTTGTCTTTTATTCTCTTATTTGCTTTGGAATTTGCTTCAAGCTATCTTGTCAACAGCAGGGCAAAAAAGTGTAGTGTTAGCCAAACACAAGCAACCAAATAAACCACAAATGCAATTTCCCCTATACCTGCTTACCTGGTAGCAAGCCCCAGTTATCTCAATGGGGCTTACTTCTGAATAGACATGTATACAGCATGATTCTCAAATTATTCTAATTCTGTTTTCCTTCTCTGTCTAATTGCAACAACTTTTTTCTTTCTCTCATCTGCTTGATCCTGGAGAGAATCCCCTTCTGCCCACTACTCCTCAGCAGGCAACTCCCTCAGGCAGCTCTGAGCAATAAGGTCTTTTTGAACATCACTCCCTATCCATGTGCACAAAATAGATGGAACGTGTTTCTAAAGGAGTTATTCCTGGTGGTAATTTGTCTTCACAGCTGTTGCCTTTTAAAAAGAATGTTGTCAGTAGATGTAGTCCTCTTTCTCATATTTTCTCTAAATCCCAAGGGCTACCTAGAAAGTAGCTTCAGACAAAGCAGATGTGCAATATGAGAACCATAGAGGTTATCATCATAGCAAGTGGTCACTTGGCATTTGTGCGGCAACTGAATCTGTCATGCTTTACTGAACATACTGGGCAGAGTATGTATCTCTTTGTTCCTACTCTACAGTGGTCCACAGAGCTCTACAACACAGATGAGTAACCTGCATCTTTATAGATGTTGTTGGACTACAACTCCCATAATCCCTGAGTATTGGCCATGGTAGCTGAGGCTGATAGGAGCTGGAGTCCTACAAGATCAGAGAGCCACAGGTCTGCCCTCTGTGCTCTAAGTCATATGGACAGGGTGGTAATTCTCAAAGGGCCAAACTAGATTGGACATGTGTCTTTAACTATGAAGCACCTTTTTGTTTTTTTAAAAATGCAAATAAGTAGCTGAATTGAAGCACGTGGAGAGGAAGTATGAGCAGATGACATGGTGAATTGGTGCCCCAGAGCTGCTGTCCAAACACTGGAGTCAGTTTACAAGGATGGTGCATACATGCAGAACAAATCTGGCTCTCCCCTCAGTACATCTGCCCAGCCCTGACCTTGCTGCTATCATCCTGACCTCCTGAGGACAGCTCTGTGGCACCACCCCACTGCACCAATGGCTCCTGGGAGGAAGAGTAATACATTTCTCCTCTAGTTCTTACACAAATTGTTCCAATGAAACTGCTATTTGTATTGTAAGCTGATGGCTTTGTTCCTGATAATCATCACTGTTGCTGCTATGTGCATATTAACTGAAAATATGTATTTACTGTTATATGTAGTTTGGCCTAGATATGCATATCAAAACTACCACCCAGATTGCATGCCACTTCACTACAGAAACCAAAACTACTGGATTGGGATTGGTGGGAGGGACTTAACAGAGTATACTGAACATTTTACAATGCTTCTAGAAGATACCCACCTAACATCTAATAATAGCACTAAACACTTCCATTTAGGTAACTAGCAAAGAAGGAAGGAAGGAAGGAAGGAAGGAAGGAAGGAAGGAAGGAAGGAAGGAACCTGTGTCTTTTGACTGAAATACATGTTACAATGAAACCGGGTGTTAGCAAAAACAGCACTCCCATGATGCTGGGCATCATGCCATGTATTAATTTCCTCACCCACCAGCAAATAACATGGAACAGGGATAGAAAAATACATACATGTGATATTATAACTTGGAGAAGTACTCATACATATGAGACAATAACTAAAGGAGGGAAGAGCTACGGCTTATAAGCAGACCACATATTTTGCATGCAGAATGGATTAGTTAAACGATCTCAAGTACAGTGGTTCCTCGGGTTAAGAACTTCATTCGTTGTGGAGGTCCGTTTTTAACCTGAAACTATTCTTAACCTGGGGACGCGGGTGGCGCTGTGGGTAAAAGCCTCAGCGCCTAGGGCTTGCCGATCGAAAGGTCGGGGGTTCGAATCCCCGCGGCGGGGTGCGCTCCCGTTGCTCAGTCCCAGCGCCTGCCAACCTAGCAGTTTGAAAGCACCCCCAGGTGCAAGTAGATAAATAGGGACCACTTACTAGCAGGAAGGTAAACGGCGTTTCCGTGTGCTGCGCTGGCTCGCCAGAGCAGCGATGTCACGCTGGCCACGTGACCCGGAAGTGTCTTCAGACAGCGCTGGCCCCCGGTCTCTTGAGTGAGATGGGCGCACAACCCCAGAGTCTGGCAAGACTGGCCCGTATGGGCAGGGGTACCTTTACCTTTACCTTTATTCTTAACCTGAGATATCACTTTAGCTAATGGGGCCTTCCGCCACCGTCATGCCGCTGTCGTGTGATTTCTGTTCTCATCCTGAAGCAAAGTTCTTAACCCGAGGTACTATTTCTGGGTTAGCGGAGTCTGTAACCTGAAGCATCTGTAACCCGAGGTACCACTGTAGAAGACAATAATAGATGGACAAAGTCTGCCTCAAAACAAGGTAGCTTCATATGAATTAGGGATGATATTTTGGTAGCTTTGCATGACTCATTGAATAATTGCCTGTTTTAATGGAGGACAGTTAAAAAACAAAACTCTAAGCAACATTTCCCAAGGATATGTGTGATAATTTCCCTTCCATATAAACAGCACAAAGCCTTCCTTGGCTGTACACATCACTGCTATTGTGTGGGGAATGTGTGAACTAAGCTGTGCTCAAAAAATGCCTCTGTTAGGAGCAATCGCTGTGCACATGGTGGTATTTTCCCCTGCTTCCAAAATCACAAAAATTCTGGTTTTAGCACTATGCCAGCCAGTGCACACTCCCCACCCACCACCTCAAGCTGAATGTTTGCCATATTTATTGTATTGGAACAGTTCAGGTAGAGCTGGAACGGAAAATCTAGGATGGGTATATAGTCTTCTGATATGTATAATGCTGAAAAACACTTTAAACAGCTGCTAAACCTCAACCTCTGAAAGTATGTACAATACCTAATATTACACCACACAGGCTATACACCACACCCCTCAACAGTATTTATAGGAACTCAAACACTGAGATCCTGCTCTGTTCCAGTAACAAGAAGCCAAAAGCACCAGCCTGAAGATGACGAGTGAGACCTCGTCGAAACGTCGCCTAGACACCCCAACTTTTACACGGGAAGACACCCGAGGACACCAAAACCTGAATACCTAATATATTTAAACATTAAAAACAATTACAACAGGTTCCCATTTGAATCTGGATTAATAGAGAAACTACATCAAATTGTTTTAGAATTGTTCCAGTGATTGAAGAAAGTACTCTGAAACTTTGGAAACAAATATTTAGCAGTTTTAGAAAGTAATCTATTGGAAATAAGTTTGCCATCTCCATAAATGGGGTGACAGACAGGAGCATGTGATTTGAGCTACTTGCAGGGGGAAATGTCACTTTAATGCAAAACATCCCACAAATCATGCATTATCCACACAGTAATATATTCACTGCATCTGACATTTACATTAATTGGAGATAATGAAGAAAATATTTCTGTTGTTTGTTGGAGGAAGCTAAATGGGCTGGAAACACAGATAAATTAAACAATGAGTACATTCACTGTACACCTGTTCAGAGTGCTATTGGCAGCTTGAGATTTTTATTAGGTGAATGCATAGCAATATAAGAATAAACATCCATTTTTATACTCACAGGATAAAAGTAAACAGTTGATGCTTTGTGCGCGGTGGCTGCTTTAACCAGAGCAATGACAAATGCTTAACTAGCCCCCAAACGCCTCCACTTAGTCATGGCTTCTAGTTTTATTAATTATTTACAGTTTGCTAGGTGCAAAGCTAGTGGAAAATGCCTTCCTTAGCTGTTTGATCGACAGTATAATTATACTGTGTTTTTGTTTTAAGCACTGTTACGCAGAATCATAATGCCATAAAAAGTAAATAGGAATTTTACGAGCTTTTAACTTTGACAAGGTCATGCTGAAGCACACCAGAGAGGTGGCGTGAAAAACCATAGCCATTATCATCCATGTTTTCTAAGTACAGCTGCACCTCCAATTGGATTTAGATAAGGATGCAAACTTACTAGGCAATTCTTACTGCAAGCTTTTATACAACAGCACATGCACATATTGTTTAGACAAATGCAATTGATGCATCTATTATATACCTTTCTCTATATTATTTTATTCCTTAGTAGATATTCCTAGATAACTAGGTTGCAAAATTGTGTGGATCTGAAATTAATCCTGGATTAGAATTCACACAAATCTGATCCTTTATGCAGCTCTCCTGCTGTGCTAACTTAGGGGAGTCCTTCAGAGCATGCAGGTTAACTATTGGGCCTTGCCTTGGGAACCTAGGGTATGAGCAGAAGTTTAATTCTTTTCCTTTCTTCCATGGTCCTGACAAAAAATCGCCTCTCCTAAAATGCTATTTGCATTTCAAGGGAGGCCACCATTTGTGCTAAAGGCAGCTTTCCTTGAAATGCAAATAACACCTTTGGAAATGCTTTTCTGTTGAGACCATGCTACCTCTCCAATTCCAAGGCTGCTGAGGTTGTGCATGGCAAAATATTTGCATGTTAATTGTATTCACAGAATGTCACATCTTGTTTTGCCTTTAGATAGTGCAGATTACATCAGGACCCTGGACAGGGCACAACCAGAGCAGAGGCAATCCTAAAACAAACATGTACAGGCAAAGCACACACACCAGAATAACAAATCTAATAAGCCCAAGGTAAGACTGAAGCAGACAAGCTCTCCCCCACATACGGTATTTAGGATTAGTCCCAGCAAATAGTTACTGGAGGCAATAAAATATTGTGGTATGAGACCTAAGGTTATATGGGCCACCACACTAAGGGATGATTGAAATATGTATCTCTAACAACCACAATTCCAGTTGTAGGTGGATGGCATTCTCATCACCTTGAGCTTCACAGGGCCTAGGGTTAGTGCCACAGTCCTTTGTAGTCTGACAGGTGAACAGAATCACGGAGGCCTCCTGCTCCAGAAGCCTGTTGTGCCTTGCCTCGTGATGCTCAAAGATGCAACCAGAGTCATTTCTCTGTGTTTTATTTTTCTTGGCAGCTCAGCACATTAACACTATAAAGGAAGCAGAGCTATGGGGCTCGCTCCAAGTAGGAAAGCTATTTCAAAGTCGGAATTGAAGCAACCGAACACTGCTTTTGTGACTAAACAATCCTCCCTCCCACTTCAGGCTCACCCTGTTGTGTGAGTGTGAGTGCTGCTAATCGCAGGAGTCTGATTCATATCTGCAGTGCTGGAAGCAGCAAGCTGAGTGGCCTCCCGACCTTCAATTCTACTATAGATGCACATAATGCATTTTTCTCCAAGCTCAAAAAACAACAAGAAGAAACAGCAACAACTTGGCTGAAATGTAAGGTTGGGCATACAGAAACAATCTCTCTCAGAGCTCCCCCCTCTTCTTTTTCTTCTTCTTTTTCTTCTTACCTTTGAAGTAAACATGGCATCTTTATAAAAATTGGCATGTGTGCCTGTTTGTGTTCATTCACATTTTAACCATTAGTTAGTCTTCAAAACAAAAAAAAATCTGCCTAGGTGAGTTTCATGTCTAAGGAAAGATAAACTGGGGACATTTCAGAAATGAATAAGGTCAGTATATGCCCAAAAGCTGATTTTCCAAAACTTTGTCTAGTCTTAACTAGGGCTGTAAGCTTTAATTGGTTTAATTGGTAGATTAATCAATCAAAGTTTCAGTTGATTAATCAGATGGGGGAAGCCTAATAAGTGAGAGCAAAATTTAGCTGTGTGGCTAAATAGTAAGAGCATATTTGATTTTTTAAAAAGCTAATTTGCTTCTTATCTGTGATAGGGATTGAAACCAAATATTAAAGATGGGCTTTCCTTGTAGCAATATGAAGGAGAAGTATTTGTTTATTAAAACTATCCAGCTTCCTTTACAATTCAAAAAATGTATTAGTTAAGTGCTTAAAAGGCTGGATTATTAATCAACTAGAATTTATAAATGGTTAGGGTTTGGAAAATGACTTAAAATGTGTAACTCATAAACTCATAAATCCTAACATAAACGTTTGAAATTCAAATGCCCCAAGTCTTAGTCTTTTGTTATGTAAGACACATTCAAATTAATGTATATTTTAACTGTTGCTACTTTTTAAGAGAATACTGTGAAGTTGTTGTTAAGACTGTTCACCTTCTTATAAAGTAATTGCCAGGCTCCTCTCTCTCCAAAAAAAGAGGGGTTATGACAGTTCAACATTTGCACTTTCATATTGCCTTCTGAATCATAGTCTTTTGTCTTTACACAGAGCAAAACTGACTGGAACTCAGTTCCAACAACCTCTCAGGTGGGTGCCATTGCCATTAAAAGAGAACAAGAGAAGTGTTCAAGATGGGTTCCAGCACCTCTTTTTCTAGAAAAATAGAACTGCCTTTATGACCATGGACCAATATACGTGACACCCTTAGGGTAGCTGCCCATCCCCTTAAACTTAGAGGCAGGTATGGGTAATCTGTGGCCCTCTGGATGTTACTGGACTACAACTCCCATCATCCCTGATCACTGGCAATGCTGACAGAGTCTGATGGGAGCTGGAATCCACAACATCTTAGATTGTCACAAGTTTCCCACCCCAATTTTGAAAGTTATCGTCTTTTTTGGTCTCTTTTATCCTTGAGGTAAGGTTGGCTAGGGACAGTCTCATCCCATTATCTGTTTCATCATAGTCCTGATAGTGTTCTAAAAATCACCAAAAGTATTGATGTTTATGCATACTTTTAGTAGAGCACATTCTACTGGCTTCTAAACAACATTAGAGTAACACTCTCTGTGTTTTGAGGAAAATAGCCATTTTGTTCTGAATTAAATTTTCAATTTGTGAGTGGTCTCTCTTCAAAGGTTCTTTAGAAAACGATTTCCTCAGTTCATCAGAAAGCTCTGGGAGCACATATTCCACAAAGGACAGAGGAATGTGTACATTAGGAAAAAACAATAACCTGTGAAAACATTTAAAACTGACAGATGTTATTTATTTGAATACTCAAAAAACTGATACAGTAATGGACTCCTGACTTGTTAGGGTGCCTCCTTATACCTGTGCTGAGCAGGATATAACCCTATATGTATCATAGGACGGTAGTAATGCCAGTGATCCTGTGAAGAGGCACTTGGGGGGGAAAGGGCCTGGTGGCTATGTGAGAGAGAGTTTGTGTGTGTGTAACAGAGAGTACAAGGGAAAGGTGTTAAATTAGGAAATATTCGCAGTTGAAGAGTGGAAACTAAAACAACACATGCATCCCAACTTAACATTTGCAATCATGGGAATTGCTCCTAACAATATCCATAAACTGGCTGGTCACATTATATTTCTCCACATTGTGCCCAAAGACAGTTGGGGCAACTCATGTCAACAAAAATGGAATTGTAACAAATCCCAAAATCCCAAACAATCGCAAAAATATTTAGTTCAATTTAAATGTTGAACTGTTTCAACATTTGGGAGGTATTGGACTGAAAAAAACATGTACATCAAAGAGTTTTCTTTAAATCAGTGTGACAACTTACAGTGTAAGCTCCTCTTCCATGTGCTTTTCAGAGATCATCCTTATTAAAGATGCCACTTTTCTTATAAATATGAAAATATCCTTCCTGTAATTCCACATTTAAGTAGTGCTAATAGGGAAGGATTCAACTAATGAGTCCCGCTACTGGAAGTCCACATGAGGGCTTCCATGCACTCTGACTGTGTGAACCCTGCCACCACATCTAGTGGTTGATAGATTATGTGTTAACTGCAGGTCACATGTGTTGTTTTACAAGGAGTTTAAAGGCATGCATAAAGAAAAGAATAAATTCTGTGTCTCATCATGTGCAGAGCTTAAGCAGGTGTAAACTGAACCCACTATTTCAAAAACCCTTTAATTTTATCCAATGACTAATAAAGTCCCAGTTTGGGCATATGACAAAGCATGTTCTCCTTCATGGAGAGCACGTGTTGCAGTGGGGCCTAGCAAAACACCCCGCTGTTGCTGGGCAGGAAAGTGTTTGGCCACCATTAGCAGAGGGCTGGCTGTTCCTGGGGAGAATTATATGTTGCCATTTTTTGATTGACAGCCCTAGTCTTTAAATGCCCTGCATGCAGTGTTGAGCTTCCTCTTGTTGCTGCGTGCATCGGATCACCCGCCCTCCCTCCCTATTTTAGGCTGTTCTCTTGACCTTGCTATGCCTGTCATGGGGTCGTCTGCTTTAGGGGCAGGGGCCTGGTAGGAATTTTGTCCATTTGGCTGATTGGCTGGTGCCATTTGGTTTTTGCTTACTGTGTAGTAAATCGTCACAACTTGTAAGGTTGTGGTTAGGCATTGGTATGGGAATTGGTTGGTGGAGGGGTATGGATTTGGCTGTGCCTGCCCCTCCAAAAGTGCTGCTGCTGCAAGGGTTTTCCATTAAAGGATCCCAGGGGCTCGCCATGCTTTTGTTTGAACCCTGTCAAGGGGCTAGGGCCACGCAAGAGCGCCTGGGAGCATTTGGGGAGAGGTGAGGCATGGTTCCCAGTCCTGTCTCTCTCCCTGGGTGTCTTACCCTTTTCTGACTTCGCAGGTGTGCGAATGTCAGACTGTCCCCAACTGTCAGACTGTCAGATAGTCACAACCAATGCCTAAGCAACAACTCACATTGCTTGTAATTTAATAAAGTTGTGGCCAAAATTATGCCAAAAACCTTAAACAAAAATAATGTGTCACTTGTGTTTTATTGGGGGGGGGGTGTGTCTTGGGGACCTCGACACGCAACTTAATGCAGCAGGGTCATTGACACATTGTCTGTGATAGCAATGCTAGATATGTGTAAACATAGTTTCTAACCACTGCACTGTGCTGTCTCCTAATGAAAGGGTGCGGTGGCAGGGACACACAATACTAAATAAACTTCCTGTAACTTTCTGGAACACAAATGATTATGAGGAGGAATTATGCCAGTGCTAAGGAAACTCTTTTCTTTGTGGTCATGACTCTAGTCTGCTACAGGACAACACTGAAAGCATCCAGCCTAGGATTAAGCACGTGAGCACCCTTAGGCACCATTTAAGGTGACATATGAAACCTGAATTTTTCCTTCTATGTAGTGAGGCCTGTTGGCTGGGTAGGATTCACTCTGCAGATATTATGCATGATTTTGCATAATTTAATGAATGTGGTCCTTGTTTTATCCTTATTTCACCTTGTAGTGCCTCTTCATTTCCTGACTGCAGTTGCAAAACACCCCCACCCCTCTGATCAGATCATCAACATTCTTCACACCAAAATATTTACAGGTGAAATGGTCTTTGCTTCTGAGATTCATATTTAAATTGTTCACGGTATCTATGGTTACAGCATCTTTTCGGATAGCTTGGTACAGCAACCAAATACAGAATGGAAAGCTCTTCAGAATATCAGAGAATGTATTAGAACTGGGAAACCTACTGGGGTGTGGCTTTCTACATAAAAAAGCAGGATATTATGATTAGTTAAATCAGGGAAAATGTGGACAGCAGTGTATAAGATGTAGAAGTGTATAAGATGTAGAAAATGACACTTTGTTTACTTTTGCACATGATATTACAACAAAATTTTAGGCCCAATGTACCACAGTGAACAAGTTAGGAAGACAGGAGTTGCAGCTCATGTTCAGATCTCACCACAGCAAACTTTATTTACTTATAAATTATTTATAGACTACCTTTTGGGCCATAGTCCAAGGTGGCTTACATAGCACAAACACACAGAAAACCTGCAGGTGTAATCTCATTAATTTTAAAAATGTGCCACTTCAAACAAATAGAACAAAAAGCTATCCATTCAGCTACCCAAATAACCTTACTGCGGGAGTTTGGGCATCCTTTAGCCTAAACTGCTTTAATGAATAGATGGAAAGATAAAATAATGTAGGAATTGTAAAGCACAGCATACCATGAAAAATAATTAATTATGAGTGAGGAACAAAAGGAGATGATCTGCCACTTCCAAGGCCCTGCCAGCTTCTGCTGGCAATGAGAGTAGTAGTTCTTATTTCACCCATACAGCTGATTTATTTTTCATTCCCTCCACTGGCTTCAAAGGCAGGGTATTAATTACTCTAGCTCCAAATGGGCATAGGAGAGGGGTTCAATTCTGGGGCTTCCTCAGAGAATGAATATATCTTAGATTAAGTTTACCAGATTTTTTTCTGGGGACACTTTTCAACTTCAGTAGGAATGATAGGATTTTATCAGGTGACTGATTTGTAAATCCGGGGACTGTCCCCGGGAAACGGGGACGCCTGGTAACCTTATCTTAGATCCAATAGCTCAAAAGCCACACAGCCTTACTGCTGCCCCACTTCTGGAATGTCCTGTTTTGGCTCCTAAAACCAGTTATAACCAGCTGTCTTTCTGTGGGCAGTAGATCTGTGTCCACAGAGCTTTCCACTGGTTTAGTGTCTCAACAGTAGACATCCCACCCGAGCAAAAACCTCCATCAAATCCTAACCCTGATCTGCCTCCCTTGACATCTTGTTAATGGTGCGATCTGACGTGGGAATGTGAGTTCATGACTTTAATCCTCTATATCAAGAACAGCAGATGATTCTTTAAA
Organism: Podarcis muralis; assembly: GCF_964188315.1. Classification (NCBI taxonomy): domain Eukaryota; kingdom Metazoa; phylum Chordata; class Lepidosauria; order Squamata; family Lacertidae; genus Podarcis; species Podarcis muralis. The sequence goes on along the minus strand of NC_135656.1, from coordinate 46,939,826 downwards.
AACTGCAAGGTAGACTTTAGGTGCCTAAAGGCTAGGTTGTGCTGCATCTGGCAGTGACCTTGTAGTTTTAGAAGAAACATATGCTATTCTTTTTAAAAGAGTGGTATTACTCACTCTTTAAAATATCAAGACACAGTAGCTTCTTACTGTTTCAGCTATGTGTGTTAGAATGACCCTTTGCATCATGGTAATAGAGAATGATTGACACATGACATTATAAAATATGTGCAGTGCTTGAATTTCATTAGAAATGTAAACTGATTGTATATATTAATCTCTAAGATGTAGGCGAAACCCTTTTTTTATTAGTACACAGTTCAAGCATTTTTAAAAGCAGCTTTCACAATTGATTTAAGAGAATCTAGCGCTGTGCCGAAAGGCCAATAACTAACTGAAAGAAGTTATTGTTTAAGAGGGGCATTTTCTTCCCATGACAGTTCATATAATCATGGTGTTAAGGGAGTGTATAGATATATATTTGTATTTAGAGCATCTTTAAAATCTTTTGTGTATCTTAGACAGGCAGAAATAGCAAGTCCACCTCACTGACCTTCATCCTTTCATGCCTCTACACATTCAACACAGACCATTTGAGGCTGTCACCAACATGCCTAAATTTCAGAGTATCAGAAACTATTTTTGATTTCTGAAATTATAATGTCAGAATGTAATACTTTTTGCAGTTGCAACTATGATCACCTCATAGTTTTATTATTATATGGTTCCTTCCTAGGCAGCTCAAGCTATTAGTTATAAGTGTAAAGAGGAGAGAAGAAAAAATGCAGGCTTTCTAAACAGGGTCAATTGCCCCTTTCCTTTTGAGACTTTTCACTCTTCCCACAGTATGCATGCTGAAAATCCACAGAGGCAAGTCAAGGACAAGCATCAATATTATGCATAAGGGTGCAATTAATAGCCATGATTTTTGTCCTTAGGAGTGAAAATCTCCTATTTGTAACTGCAAAGCAGCACCTGAATACATCAACATATTTCCAAAAGTTATTGTCAGCCTTGAAATAGTAAGAAAAATATGTTGTGCACATTACAAATTGCATAGCGACCAATGGAAAATGAAAGTGGCACAGCATTGCAGACACACTCTCAGAGCCCCCCAACCCAGGGGAGGTCAAAGGCTTAGACCAGGCATAGGCAAACTCCAGCCCTCCAGATGTTTGGGACTACAATTCCCACCATCCCTAGCTAACAAGACCAGTGGTCAGGGATGATGGGACTGGTAGTCCCAAAACATCTGGAGGGCCAAGTTTGCCTATGCCTGGCCTAGACAATGATAGGTATACATGTAACAAACTGGATAATACAACTTTCCAGGATTTAAAATTGAAACAGGTATACACAGGGCATTTTTTCAGCTGGAACTTGCTGGAACTCAGTTCCAGCACCTCTCAGGTGGGCACCATTGCCATCATAAGAGAACAAGGGAGGCATTCATGTTGAGTTCCTGTACCTCTTTTTCTAGAAAAACAGCACTGGGTATATACCTGAGCTGCACAGCTTGCTAGGTGGGAACAATTTGCAATGCAATACAATATTCAAAATTTAATCTATTCCCTGAAGGATCCATGTACCTTTGCTTACGTACACAGTCATGCTACCATTTTAAGATCTGTAATACCACTGTCAACGTTCAGCCATTAGAAACTTGAATAGTACAAAGCAATTCTGTGAGAATTCTTTCTATAGACACTCCCTATCCTTTTGGTATCTAGATAGTATGTACGTATTGTATACGTATTGCTTTTGTAATGTAATTCTGCTATTGTATTAAATGTCTGCATTTGAGCACATAGGGAGGAATTCAATGCTATGCTCTTCTGATCCTTCCATCTGTGCCACCATTTCAGCTAGCCAGATGAAATGATCTCCCCACTCCTCCCTTACTTGCTCTTCTGGGGGGGTTCTTCCATCTCCTGGCTGGGCCAACTTCAGGGACATGTTATCAGAAGAGGGGAGCATCTGCTGATGATCTCATTAGGTGAATTCCACCCATAACTTTTTCCACCCAACAGACTTAGGAATTGATATCTATAGGTAATTCCTAATTTGCATCCTCTTTTGTGGAGGGTTCAAAAGTAAATTAGCAGTAAGATGTCTGTCAGACAGAATGTCAAAAAAAGTGAAGCTTGTTCTACACTTGTATTTCCATAGTAGAAAAGACTTGACTTGTTTAATTTTGGCCTGCCACACAGGGACCCTGCTGTCTCCATAATGTCAACTACAAACCATGCAAAAAGCACAAGTGTCATGCTTTGTAAAGTTATGTTACTATAGGTCTTTTATCAATTTATGTTAGGTTGGCTGTGCTACATTCAGTGCAAGACTAGGCATGATAGGCAGTGGCAGGGATGGGTGTCAAAAGAGTTCAAGGATTTACAGCAACAAAGATTCACATGCTGATGCTTCGTTAAATTCAAGATTAATTAAAGATTGCTTGTTTGTTTTAAAAATCAGTGCATTCTAAGAGCATTTATTGTGGTTGTTCAATTATATCTCATAACTGCAATGTTATCACAACAAGTCAAGCAGCTCCCCCACTTAATCCCCCCCCCAATTAACACACCAAAAGAATGGATAGCAACACTATATTACACTGCAGTTCTCATGCATTACTCTTTCTCTCTCACACACACAATTTTAGTACAGCAACATAATAATAATAATAATAATAATAATAATAATAATAATAATAATAATACTTTATTTATACCCTGCCCATCTGGTTGGGCGGGGACTTTGCAGGCTTGATGTAGCCCCTGTTTTGCAATCACAACCCCCTGTACAATATGGATATACAATGATGGATTTTATTTCCATTTGCGGGTGGTGTTTTTTTTTTTTTTAAAGTTTGCATACTCAAGGGGGAAAAAAAGCATTTTTGCATAAAATTTAAGTGGAGCTAGAAAGAACGTGAACTCCAGTATTTGCTGCTACCTTTTGCTTTTGTGTGGACATGCTGCTCTCCAGTCACAGCTTCACTATAATCCAGGATTTCTCAATTAGTTTCACTGCTCCTCCAGGGAAGATGAAAAACCAGCTTCAAAATTAACAAGGAAGCCTTTTCAAAATGAGTCAGGCAGTTCTTCTCTATTCTCTAAATTTAGAGAAAAATCCTAGAGTGACATGCATACTGTGGAAGACCCAACAACTTCAAAATGAAGCAAAAAGTCCATTCTCCAATTCTCTGGGTCATTCTGAAGCCATTTTGGGGTCATCCTTTGGGCTTGCACAACTTTAAATTTCTCTATAGCACTTCACTATTGGCTAAAATGACAAAGATGGGAGCAGGCTCATATTTCACAATGCAATTGCTTCAAACAGTGCCTATATATATGCTGCTTCTTAATGTTTGTTCTACAATGCCTATATATCTACTTTTTTTAAAAGGAAACTCACAATCTAGACCCCCCCCCCACTGATTCTGGGCCTAGTACAGCAGTACTCCCCTCTCTGTAGCCCTGCAGATATCACACACCAGGTGATTTCTGGGGCTCCCGTCGAGGTTACGGTATGTGAAACTCACTTGTCATATTTATGCAACATACTAACCAACTCTCAATCAAAAAACAAGACGTGCCTCTGCTTTCAATGGAGGCACTCGCATGAGGGGAGACTCCAGGATTTGACTCCATCTGAGAGTATATTTTTACTCTTTCCCTCGTTAGCAGTGCAATTTTTCTGCTGCCCTATTTGTTACATATTGATTTTTCCTCCATCTGCATTTTCATTCGGCTTCCAACAGCTGCCTGATGTGAGCTAAGCAAGAGTGACATCTCTGCCTCAGAGTTCACAGAGAACCAAATTACTGCACCTCATGCAGATCTAAACACTGCACTTGTATATCTCCCCGATCAAATTGTAAATCAGTTTCTCCAAACCAAAGCTCCCGGGTTCTTGTTAGGTTCTTCAGTGGCAGAAGGGAGTCTTGCATTTCTTGGATATTTAATGTTCTCTAAGTCTGCTGTAGCTAATGGCAAATCTATTCTCGGAAATTGAGTGAGGAAGACATTCATGTACAGTGTATCATTTCCAGACAATGTTCTCTTAATTTTTTAATGCAACTATTATTTTGATTTATAAGTGCTGTGATGGTTTCTTTTTATTCATGCCATTTGAGGATATGTTCCTTTTGATTATGGAAAAAAAAACTCTGAGGTAATTCTTTGAGGGATATTTGCTTTATACATATATTTTTAATTATTGCAATCCATAATACAGCATGGTGAAACTACTACCACCTGCATTAATCACAAGCTATAGAAGTGTTGTTAGTAATGCTTCTGTCAACTCACTTGGCAGCTCATGCAGAGGATGTTCTAGCATGTGAGGGCAAGTTTTCTGCTTCTGTTATTTGTCTCATCGCTTTTTTTCAATTGGTATTTTGCTTTGCGATATTCAACTATTGTTGCTGAGAGTTACTATGGAGCTAGATTACTGGTGTTTTTTGCCCTTTATTCTCAGAGGCTCTGCATAGTGACGGTAATCATAGCAGTTTTCAAAAAGTTTATTGGCTACTTATGAATCTGAAGCTTTGATATGTTCCTTCTTAAAGCTGGTCCAGATTATTTCGCCACTTATTTAGCGGAGACTTGATGAGCTATGTGATAACTCATAATAGTTTAAACTATTTCATTAAAGGAATCAAGGTGTTTCAGTGAAATATATTTCTTACTTAAATATTTTCCATCACTATTACATTATCAAGAGAGTTATTGCCGGAAAATTGTAATGTTATATTACCTTATATAATTAGTAGCCTAGTCTTAAAAGGCATTGGTTTGGATCCAAAGAATCATAAGGAAATAAAAACGCATTAGTGTCTTGGACCAAAGCTAGCACAGTGCAATGTATCAGGATTTGTTTGTTTGTTTCTTTGTTTGTTTGCATTACATTGGGGCAGGGGCAGTCAGGACTTCAGGGCCAGGGGCTAAGTCTGCCAAGCGTCTCTGCCTGGCCCTTAGAACTCTCCCCAGGCCACTTCTCTTACCAGCCCTGTGCTTCGAAAGCACGGAAGGCAGACATGGAACTAGTATACAGCCTACAAAAATGCATATGGTTGGCATTTAGCCTACAGTACAAGAGTAAGAGTCACCTGTGCTGTGTTTGACAGTTTTTGCATTTGACCCTACCCACTTTTTGCCTCTGGGCCATCCAACCATTGGCCTATGGTCCCTTTGAGGGAGAGCAGCACTTGGGCAGAAAAAGATTCCCCACTCAAGTATTACAGTAAGTGAAACAGGAAGGAACGCAAATGGAATGTTGTAATTGTCTACTACACCATAACAATTTTAGGAATGAGCTCCTACACAGAACTCCTCTGGATTTGGAATGACTTCCCATGCAGCACTCTTTTGCTAATTCTGCTAAGTCTTTTGGCAGAAGGACACATTTAGGTCTCATCCATGTCTGGGTTCTTAACTTTGATTTTACTGTTTAGTCTAGGGGTCAGCAACCATGGGCTGGAAGTGGCCCAGGGAGGTCGTTTGACCAGCCCCCGAGCCGCCCCCGAACCAAGCCGCCCGCTCACACGCTGCGCTAAACTGGTGCAGTGTGGGGCGGGGACTTGCTTCCATGGCACTGAAAACCGTGTCTCTCATGCGCAGGTGCTGAAAATTGTGTCTTTGCAGACGCAGAAAATTGCACCTGTGCACACGCAGACGCAGAAAATCGTGGGCTCATGCGTTCATGCAAACCGGCCCACGGAAGGATCTCCGTGGGACCAATCCGGCCCAGGCAAGATAAACCTTGCTGACCCCTGGTTTAGTCAAACAATCATCATTTAAGTAGTTCAAATGAGAATGGCTTGTAATTAAACTTTTCCACTGGGCTTTATTTATTTATTTATTTAACTACAATCAAGTATATTCAAGCTTATACTCTCACCAACCTAGAAAATTGGGACAGGGTCACCGCACTGGACTGTGCAGCACCCATTCCCACCACTCCAACTTACACTAGAATATGGCCTCAGGTGCAGAAGCATACCTGCAGCAGGACAACTGCGATGTGCTATCTCTTGCACAGCAAGCAGGACAAAGGTGTGTTTTGGCTCTGAGAGGAATAATGAAGGTGGAAACATAAACTATCCCTCTACATCCTTGGCCTGTCAGAATGCTGCACGGGGGGGGGGGGATTCAAGCTGGCATGCCACTTATGTCACAATGCAATTGTCAGGGGGATACTTTGGGAGGTGTCTTTGATTTCTTAACCTGGCTTTGGAATGCATGGGAATGTATTTTTTCAGTTTAGTGACAACTGGAAACTAGGTTGGGATCACTATGTAATAAATTTATTTTTCAAAACAAAAACTAGGATTTTATGAGGCTTCTTGAATCTCTATTACTCTAAGTAATAGATTAAAAAAGACAGTTCTACTCACCATGAATGGGATTTCCAGATCTTGTATTAACTAGCACCATAACGTGGTTTATGCAGTGCTGACCTCTGGTGGGCATGACCACCAAAGGGCAGCAGACCTTAAACCATTGTTATGGTGCTAGTTTCTACCTTGATCCATAGAATAGATCTAGAGAATGTATTTGTTCAGGTTGCAGCATTATTAAGTGCAAGTAGGCTCAAGAACTGCAGAAAACATTGGAATAATGGGATCTTGAAGGTGGTGCATAGTTGAAACTGCAGCAAGGATTTGGAATCTGAACTTCAAAGTCTGCATCCCCATATCTACACAAGCATTCATGCATGACTAATTTTGACGTGTAGCCATACTTTATAGCTTTGGAGTCGGTCCTAAAAATGCAAACACACGCTTCTGAAATGCCCCTTTTGTGTATTCCTTTCACTGGAATATTTGGTTTTGCAGAGAGGATACAAACATCATGGGGATAAACAACACACTTTGAAAGCTGGTGGCATGTGCATGGTTGCCTTGCTAAAAGAGAATGGTTTTGTTTTTGTTTTTGTTTAAAAAAAAACAGATTTGTTTAAGGCAAGAAATTTGGCTAAATCTCAGCATTTTAATATTCCCTTTAAAATAACCACCACCCCTTAGTGGTTCTTTAAGTACTTATTGGAGCAAACATTGTGTTCTGCATTACTAAATGCTTCATATGGAGTTTATTATTACAAAGCTACACAAATATTGCCTTCGACCACCACCTCAAAATTTTGCTTGAGCTTTCTGAGCTATACAGATTCCAGAAAGTTTTACATGTATCAGTTTAGCATGATTCACCTTCTTTTATCAGATACAAGAGGGAGGAATAGTTATTGTAAAGAATAGCATTTAGGAGTCACATGAACTTTTATAAAATGCTCTATTCTAATCTAATTACAGATTCATTTGCAGCAGCCTGTTACCAAAGCAGTGGTGACAGTGCTTATTAATTAAAGGTGTCCTTTCATCACCAACCTCTTTGTAGAGAAAGTGAGAATTAGCCAACTGTTTCTTGGGAATTACAGTTTTCTCTCATTTTTAAAATGAGGGCACCCAGCACTGGCACTTCCTTTGTCTTTGTCTTTTAAAAAAAGAAATCTTGTCTCCTAGTAACACTGGGGATTATGTGGGGTTTCCATCATGATGTCCTGGAACATATACAGCAGGTTGAATATTTCTGTATAGATCCCAGTTCTCTTTTCCTTTCTACATCAAGTGAACTACTTGCTGCAGCTCTTTTAAAGTGACTTTGCTCTGAGCTTTCAAAAGGAGATGTTGTTTCACTCCCCGCCCCCAAGAACCTTGGTACATCAAGGAAAATAACATCAAGTAATGCTGGGTTCAAACGTATTTCTAATCTTTATACAGCTCTTCAGTACTTATATTAAAAAGTAAGGCACAATTTATTTCTGATGAAACAGAGTTGCTCAGCTCTCTACTAATAGGATCCTCAGGGCAAAAAGGGGTGGGAAAAAGCAAGGATAAAAGGAAAAAAGCGGTACCCTTTCTTCCTGTAGTGGAAACAATAAATAAATAATAGTGTTTACTCTGATTATGGCTGATTTATGATACATTTCCTTTTTTAGCAAATGGCGAAACGTTACTTCGCTGCCCAAGGGATTCAGAATGTAAGTTTCCATGCACAGTGATATCTAAAGGTGTCTTTGCAGATCATTTGAGATTTTTTTAATTCATTCCATTCATCGTTGCCCAGAGATGATAGGAAGGATCTTTCTATGGCACTCAATAAAGCAAGCTGGTATCCGTTTTGACTCATGCTGTCTTTCTCCCCACATCAGGCTCATTGTGTCTGTATTTTAATCTGCTTTGATTCTGAAAGGCCCACTGCATTCAACACTATTCTCTCCCGAATAAATATCTCCATGTATACTCATACTACTCAGTCAACAAACCAAAAGAAAAATGTAACCACCTTAAATTGGCAGTTTTTCTGATTGGATTAAACAGGAGAGTATTTTCTGTTAGTATTATCACAAAAGATGCCATATACCCAGTCCAGCGATGGTGATTTGCATGTGCAGGTCAAGGGAGGACGTTTTCACTTCAGTTAGTACATATATAGTGAATCATATGATCTACTTTTGGTGAGGAAAGACCTAATCCTTTTCCTCCTTCCCTGTAACAGCCATCACTGTCAGAGCTAGCAACAGCTAGTGCCAACTAGTGAGTTCGTTACAGATGAAACAATGAATGCCTTATTTTCATATATCTCCGGAGTTTAGTGAGAGACCTGAGATTGTATTTGAATGTGCTCTCAGGTGTCCTTTATACGAACTATAATGACAAGCCATGGAGTAGATCACAAACTGGTTCTATTTACTGCCAAGTGTGGCAAGATTTTTAAAGAACTATCCAGAACTAGGATGTGCAAAGCCTTTGTTTTCACATAAAGGTTCCTGAAAATTGGTATCCTTAAAAGTGGATATGCAATATATTTACAAAGTAGATAAAACCATGGCTGTTGTGAGGAGAACAGCAGTTTTGGTGGGAAGATTTAGATTAGAAAATGTCATTTGTGGGAAGAGCAGGAAAAAGTTAATCTAATTTGGGCCTCCCAATCGCTAATTGCGATCTCCAGCTATCTCATCTAATTTTACCCTAATGCTTCCACTTTTCTTCAAGGATCCAATGGCAAAGTTCACAACCTATTATCTAGTTGGGAAAGTTGCCTGGCAATGAATATGAATTTCCAGAGAGGAAACCCTGTTAGGTTTTTGCATTAAAGATGTCACAGTCATAGAGACTAATAAATGTATTAAGGCATAATAAACTTTTGTGAAGTGCTGACCACTCCATCAGATGTAGAAAACGTTATCCTTTCAGAACCATCCAGAACTGAAACCCAGGATACCAGGATAAAAATTCATGCATCTGATGAAGTAGATAGTAGTAAAACAAAACTAAACTAAACTAAAAAACTTCTGCCATAATAAATTTGTTAGTCTTTAAGGTGGCACAAGAACTCTTTGGTGTGTGTGTGTGTGTGTGTGTGTGTGTGTGTGTGTGTGTTGGTAATCTGAAGTTTTCATTCAGGAATGGAAAACAATAATGTCCTCCAACACTACCACTAATAAAGATTTGCTGGTTCACCTCTAGCCTAATTCTAGAATGTACAGGTATAGTGTCATGTTTTATAGTCATCGTTTTTAAGAATGAATAATGTAGTTGTGGTATGAGCAAAATGTATTATTTGCACAACTGGGATGAGCAACAGTTGGCCCTCCACTTTCCATAAGCCAAAGCCAACATGGCCTAGGGTCAAGGTTGATGTGAGCTAGAGTCCAGCAATATCTGGAGGGTTATAGGTACCCATCTGTAGAACAATAGGCCAAAAGTTATTCTGGTGCTACTAAATAGATTGGACTTTGTGTGCTGGTGAAAATTTATGCCAGACATAGCCTGACAGAACATAGTGATGACATTCATTTCAGCTGAGAAGATAAAACTTGTTCTTTTGCAGTTAACCCAAACATAATAAAATGATGTACACTACTGAACATACACATAAGATGGGAAATTTTAAATCTCTAAACAAACACTTGGGTCACGATCTATCTGCTCTGGTATGCACTTGCCGGGCTTCTGCAAGCATACAAATGGTCCTGTCTGCTTGTTCCATGAGCTAAGAGAGTAATATATGAGAATCCCCATGAATGGGCAGAGCATTTCCTATGCTATCATCAATAGCAATGGGAAGTTCCTATTTGAACAGAGTTCCATAGGCATAGTTGATCTCCTGTGGTGCATTGTATTGTGCTGTGAATACAGCAATAAAGAAAAGAAAACACAGGAGATAACAATTGAGGCAAGAAAGGTATTTTTTGTTCCATCCTGTTAGAGTGGTAATAGGGGTTGTACACCTCTACTTGGGAGTTCTATTTTAGTGAGCAACGTGCATGCACTTTTCTTTAGTGCTCTATTTTATCGAGCACTTTGCATGCTTTTAAAAAGAAATAGTGGAGAAAACATGTTTATGGTGGCATTGATGGCTGAACTATCAAAATGAAAGCAAAGTTGGCCCAAATGTTGGTCAAATTGCAGAATATTGGTCTATTTCTTGTGTGGGGGGAGGGAATAAAATTGTAGGAAAATGCAGAAGAGAAAAAAAAGAAAGAAAGAAAGAAAGAAAGAAAGAAAGAAAGAAAGAAAGAAAGAAAGAAAGAAGAAAAGTACTTTAGATGCTCAATTGCCAAGATGCCTCCATTTCATCCAATATTTTATTTATTATTGTTTTCTTTAAGTATGACATACAGTGCACCTGGCCACTGTGCAATTGTTCCATTACACTGTTAGCAAGTCTAAATTCTGCTTTCAGCTTTGCTCTTTGATCCTTATGCAGGCTCTGCACGATTGATGTCAGAGGCAGAAGAGCTTAGAAGTCAGGATGAGGGGACTGGAGCAACAAAACAGCATAGATGAAAAGTAACCTGGATCTTCAATATGAACAAATACATGTCTAGTTCCTAGGAGACTGAAAATATATGTTCTTGTGGAAAATAGCCCACCACTGAAGATAAGTGCCCTCCCTAGCTTACTACCCTGCCGTGTGTAGAGTTTTCAAAAGAACACTGAAGTGTGTCTAGACAAAAAGACATCCATTCTTTTACATTCAGCAGAAGAAAATGTGAAAGGAACGAAACAAGGATTTTGAGCACGGGTAGCTCTGTTAGGTATTAAAAATCATCCACACCAAGGGTAAATGTGGCCTATTCCTGTGGCATGGCTGTGAGTAGATGAATATTCCAACACAACTGAAACAAGGTTCTTGGTAACAAGAGATGGAGAGGGGGAAAGGTGTATTCATCATCTCTTTTCCTGGAAGCAGTGAACTTGGAAAGTAATAGGTGCTTTGTGTTGAGCAACTATCCTTACTTTGTGTGAAGATCGTGTGGAGAGCTGAGCCAAACATGCTCAAATAATATTTTGGGGCATGAATCCTGGAGCTGGGCCTTGGGCAAAAGATGCCTTCCAAATTCCAGCCCACATTCTTTATTAGATTGAAGAGGAGGAGCATACAAAACCCACATAGAATTCTCAAGACCCCTGAAAAATGGGTTAGACTCACAGCTACACTTTACTTTTGCAAGGATGGGGAATAATAGCCTGCTTCTGAAGCCTAATTGACCCTAATTGATTCTACTCAGTCTTAAATGGACATCTAGCTCACTTAATCTGTTGAAGCTCTGATAGATTCCTGGAATATGGGAGTAACAATACTAAGAATCACTACAGCAAGAGCAGCAGTGGCGGAGCTTCATGCTCCAGCACCAGGGGACAGAGACCAAGCAGGGGCGGGGCTGGCACATGTCCCAGGGTGTGGCGTGCTGCCTGCAGGGGTGGGGCACGTGTTCTGGGGGCATGATGCGCCACCTGCGGGGGTGTGGTGCCCTGTGCAGGCGGGGGGCAGCTGCGATGGCACCCCATTGGGATTGCGCTGCTGGGGGCAGTGCGCTCCTCCCGTACTCCTCTTCCTCCGCCAGTAAAGAGCAGTTGGAAAAGCGGCAACCTTTTATTTGGGCTGATAGAAACAAATTGAAAGTGTGGCAATAGATGGTACCTAGTGAAATGTCGACACACAGGTACAAAAGCATTCTTACACAATATGCTCCAATACGTTTGCAGTTGGGTAATGTACCATCTGATACTTAAGAGGAATGTACCAAGACGATCCTTTAATCATTATGGTTTGGATCGTAACTAAACCTCCAGGAAAGGAAGGTTTCATTCCATTTGTGGAGGAAACTGGAATCCAGGTACAAGGTGAGTACCTTCCTCCTTTCCCAAACTCCTTTTCCCCCTGTACTGCTTCTCATGCTGATCCAGTTTTTTCTTCTGCTGACCCCTTCCACTGATTGAATGGCCTATTAAACAGACTCCACTTACAGGTCACTGGCATCAGCAGAAACTAACAGGACAATCTAAAAGCACAATCCTAACCATGTCTACTTACAAGTATGTCCTATTGAATTCAGTGAGGCTTATTCTCAAGTAAGTAGGGTTAGGACTGCAGTCTAAGCCAATGAAAAAATATATATTAGAAAACTGTTCAAATTATATCAAAATGATCCAATTTGTCTTGTCTGTAGGATTCTGTCTTTCCCAGTGAGACCTAGATAATCACTTTAGTAATCCATAATTGAGTATCTAGTACTCTTTTGCTTTCCAGTTTCTTCACCACTCACTGTGTCTGAGAATGGTTGTCAGTACATTTTAGAAGAGAACCTAGACTAATCATCCTCATTTTCATCCTTGCTGGGAAATTCAAATGTGACCAAGCATGTAAAGCAATAAATAAGTGTAAAATGCATCTTCATCAGACAGAATCACATACACAAACACATCTATTAAACTTTGTTTTTTGACTAACTAAACATAAAAGTTTGCCATCCTAACAATCCAGTTTATAAACATTTAAGCTTCCATGTTAGAAACACTACATTGAATTTTTCATAATAAATGTAGTTAAATAGCTGCTAGCAAGTAAATTAAAGGCTTCTGTTATCTTCACAGGCAAAGGCCTTCTGAGGCTTTCAGGAGGAAGAATGCTTTAGCATGTTTTGTAGATTAGAAGAACTGTATATAATTGTTTCCTTATCTAGAAGATATCAATAGGGGTCCAAAATCTGTGGCATCCCCAAATCCGACCATTAGTGTCCAGTGTTCTTGTCTATTTTGTTTTGGCTTTTCAAGTCTTGGGGGGGGGGGGGACCTATGCAGACAAATATGTCCCTTTTCAACTAGGATAGCTGTGACTGAGCAATGGAATGGGATGCTATAATCTGTAGAACAGAAACAAAATGCCCTTTAAGATGCAGTTTGCAAATTCACCCTTGTTTGCTGTTGGCTGTCTGTTTTTAAATAATGCACAAATCAACTTCAATACCATGGAAATTATCAACAGAAGATCAAAACCTGGAGCTTCTACTAGAGCACAAATCAAAAGCTGTTGGAATCCAACAGCTGGAGCCGGTCTCATTATTTCAGTGGGCTTTGATGTGATTTTCAGGCAGCTATCTTAGAGAATTACTTCCAGATTTGTCTATCTGCAAATTTGACATTGCTTACACATTATAGTTTCCAACAGAGATAAATACTGTAACTGAGTTCTCATTTTCAAAATTATTTTTCCCTTTTAAAAATGTCTTCTATTAGGCACAAAATCTTGTAAATACCAGAACTGAAAAATCAGCTGCATCTAGTAAAAGAATCTGGTTTGTTACTGACTTATAGTTGTTTATTCCCATTAGCTTATCAATCACACATTTATTATGTGATCAACTGCCTAATTAATTTTGTACTGGTGTATTTAGGCAGAATATTGTATCTTTCAATAGGTTTTGCTATAATCCTACACCTGCAGAGATTTAAAAACCTTTCTATCATAAGTTTACATTATGCCTATAATCACTTCAGCTGCTGTGTATTTCAGCTATTTAGGCTGTTGAAATATAGTGGGTTTTAATTTCAGATGCACTAGAATATTTGCATCTGTGGTTAGTTTCTTTGGACCTTAATCAGATCAAAGTCAGCAAAAGATATTGAGAGAGTTAGATGAGTTAGATACAATATTTTGCTCAGACAGTTTTAGAGGATGAATCAAACACTGTTTTGATGTTCACTGCTTATCTGTTAATATGAACAGATGTGATCATGCTATTGTATAATGACTGCTGATTGCCAACAGTACTTTATTTTGCATCCATTCTTCAGCACTAATTAGAGATAATATACTATTCTATATGGCTATAATTAAAGGCTGCTTTACATGTAATGGTGTATAAATAAATTTCTGTGGATTTTGAATAGATCTACATAGTCTGTAATAAAGCATAGTGACTTGATGACTAACCCATTAATATTCAAAATACCCAGATGCCAATGAGGTCTTCCATATCACTTAATTTCCAGTGAACAATAAACAATAAGTGGACACTTTAGCTCATATCAAATCTCTGTGCAAATGCCGGGTAAAAAGAAAAGCCAAATACTGCTATATTTCTGAGGTAACCATTTCCCAAAACCATTTCCCTACACATGCGATGGAGAAATAGTAAAAACATTTAAGTTCTACACTGCCTTATGTTTGGTACAATGCATTCTAGCATAAGTCTACAATATGAGTGAGGTGTTAGGCACAGTAGTTATCCACACACATAATCACTGCATAGAAATAACATGTATAATCTGGAAACAAATGTAACAGTGATTACCAGTCATGTATAAAACCTATTATTCCTACATAAATTTCCATGAGAAAAGAAAGATTCTGCATTAGGACCCATGCTCAGAAGGAAAATGGTTTCCAAATTATTTGGCATGTTTGCTTGCATGTTAGTTCAGATCCTAACATTAGTGTACATTGTTCTCCATTTAAAGGCAGCTGTTGAGCAAGTATCCAGTCTAACTAGTGCTCATCATTATTCCCCATTCAAATCATACACTGGATAGTCTTTTGTGTCATCCATCTGGTCTAAGTAGTACTCATAATGTTCCCCATTGTTGTGCTTCTCCTCCATTCCACGCAATTGGTTTGATTGCACAAGTTACCATTTTTCTTTTTCTTTAGATCCGCAATAACAGAGATATGTTTTATTCAGGACGCTTATCCGTAACTATGAATTTGCAATTGTCACTTGGGGAAACAGAAATAATGAATAACCACTGCATTCCTAATAGTGACCTAAGCTAAAGAAGTAGATATTATGAATGCTTTTTCAATGTGTATCCCAAAGCAATGTGGGTGTATCTCTGAGGCTATAGGAGAAGGGAAGGGAACATTTTGTACACCCTGAATATCACACTGCATTTGCTAAGATTATTCTGAGTTTAATGGATGCCATACATAGAATCAGGCTGAAGTCTACTTTCACATTTATTTTAGAGAAGTCATAATTAAAATAATTATTATATACCCAGCAAAAAGTACAGGAAAAATAACAATTTTTTGTGGACCTGTTGAATAGTTTAAAAGCAGCTGCTCAGGTAGAAGGTTCATGTGCCTGACATGCTATTCTTGATGTTTGCTGTGAATCCAGTGGCAGCAGTCAAGAAAACATCTTAAGATGGTTAGTGCATTCTAAGAAAATCCAACAGAACAGAAAGGAGTGAAACAAGCACTTGCATATAGTATTCCTCCCAGTATCTACAATGTGTGTAGCGCAATGAAACTTGCCAATTAATTATTCTCTTTCTTGATGCAAGTGTTTGGTCACTGAGTGTGCTGCGAGAGGAGCCAACTGCTGGCTGAATGTAATGAGAACAATTGAGATGCAGTCCCTTCTGGATAATCTGAAGCCAGCTCTGAGGCCTCTTTTCACATGAATACTTAGTAAATAGCAGCTCCTCAGACATTCATCTATTGTTTTGCTATTTGCAGCACAGAGCGACAAGGAAGAGAGAACATTTTGCTCCCTGTAAATTCCGATTCTCTCAGGCATCTAAAAGGCAGTCTCTATATCATGGGTGAGGAGCCACTGGCACTCCAGATCTTGCTGAACTACAACTCCCATCAGCAAAGATGGCAATGGCCAAGGATGGTGGAAGTTATAGTTCAGTACCACAGCTGCTTGACATTCAGAATGACATTCAGACATTCTTGACCTCGTCTCAGAGTCTTGCAGCACTGGAACTGGCAAAGTAGGAAACCCTCTCCATCTTAGGAAGTGGGAGAATCATAATGACAGGGGGCGGGGGTTGGAATTGATTTTGAAAATAAAAGAAAGTACAAGTGAAGTATGCCAATTGTCCATGAAGGGCTCCTTCCGTTCCATGTGTCTTTGAATGCAGAACCTAACAGTAATGGTAACCAGAGACAAATATCTGCTTTCTTGCAGCTCTAAAAAACCCCACTTTTCGTGATGTAAAAAAAGCAGCCTTTAGATGTCTTCTAAAAGTTGGATAGTTGTTTATTTCCTTGACATCTGATGGGAGGGCGTTCCACAGGGCAGGCGTCACTACTGAGAAGGCCCTGTTACTGGTTCGCTGTAACTTCACTTCTTGCAGTGAGGGAACCACCAGAAGGCCCTTGGCGCTGGACCTTAGTGTCTGGGCTGAACGATGGGGGTGGAGACGCTCCTTCAGATATACAGGGCTGAGGTCATTTAGGGCTTTAAAGGTCAGGACCAACACTTTGAATTGTGCTCGGAAATGTACTGGGAGCAAATGCAGGTCTCTCAGGACTGATGTTATATGGTCTCGGCAGCCACTCCCAGTCACCATTCTAGCTGCCGCATTCTGGATTTCTGGGGCCCCTTCAAAGGTAGCCCCACGTAGAGCACATTGCAGTAATCCAAGCGGAAGATAACTAGAGCATGCACCACTCTGGTGAGACAGCCTGTGGGCAGGTAGGGTCTCAGCCTGCATACCAGATGGAGCAAGTAGACAGCTGCCCTGGACGCAGAATTGACCTGCGCCTCCACGGACAGCTGAGAGTCCAAAATGACTCACAGGCTGCACATCTGCTTCTTAAGGGGCACAGTTGCCCCATTCAGGACTAGGGAGTCCCCCACACCCGCTCACCCCCTATCCCCTCGAAACAGTACTTCTGTCTGGTCAGGATTCAACCTAAATCTGTTAGCCACCATCCATCCTTCAACCACCTCCAGGCACTCACAGGACCTTCACTGCCTTCACTGGTTCTGATTTAAAAGAGAGGTAGAGCTGGGTATCATTTGCATACTCATGAACACCCAGCCCAAACCCCCTGATGATCTCTCCCAGTGATTTATATGGGGTGAGAATCAAAACTTATCACCTGCAGAGTGTTTCTTTCAGCGGCAAATGGCTGAGTAATATTATATGGCATCATAGCACTGCTCTGATGGGGATTTCCAGGACTAAACCATTAGGTTCCTAGGCAGTCCTAGGTGCCACTCCCTCAACAAAGAAACAAAAACTGGCAATGACATGAGTAAAATAAAGGACAAAGGGAAGAGCACTCTACAAGTAGCTAATTTCTACAAGTAGCTATCATTCCTGATTTCACCTCATGCCCTCCGGCCACCCTATCAGAAAACAACTTTTGTTTCAGCGCTATGCCCAGTTGTAAAGGAGAGCACAATTTTGATATAGCATTTATAGCCCTAGAATTGCTGCCAGTACCTAGTCTACATAGGGTGGTTACTTACGCATAATTGAAAAAGAGGACATAAATGACAGATCTGCATAAAGTTTTCATATGCTAATTTATTTGTATAGTTGCTTTGACTTTTACCTTGTTGAGATCCCACTTCATCTCTGACAAACTAAAGATCCCTCCAAAGCACCCTGTGCCTGAAAAGTCATTCAAATCTGATGCTCCCCCCAGCGGATGCTTATTCCACCACTTTGCCTCATGACGGGGCTGTTCCTGATACTGGACTTGGACCCAGAGAGGCTTTAAAATAGAGGGCATTCTGGGATAAAGTAGGACACATGGCCATCCTAAACCTATGGGAAATGGAATCTCTTCTGGAAATCTTATTCACCAACAATCCTTCCCCCTCCCCCATGTCCTTTTTATGATTACAGGTTAGGATAAACTAAAAATACGGGAAAACAAAACAAAACAAAAATACATTTGTGAAGTCAAAGTTTGACGTTGTCATCCTGAGATGATAAGTTTCCTATCTCAGCTATAAATGTGTATTTTGCACACCTAGAAAAGAACTGTTAGTTCTTTCTGTGATCTTGGAGATAATATTTCTGGTGACCTTCTTCCATGAGAGTCTTTTGTTTTAACTTCTGTTTCCAATATATAAGTTGAAGGGTTTTTCTTCTTCTTTTTATGATGCCATACGTTTCCAGTTGGACTGCCTTCTGAGTCTTGATTAACTCATAGAAGATCAAACTCTCTAACAAGTTCCTGAGAGTTGCAGTTTTAAGAGTAGAACTAGGTCAGGCTTATTATCTGCATCAATCCTTTTATGAAAGGACAAAAACAATTTTTAAAAAAATATAAAGAAAAACAAGAACGAAAGGCCAAGAAATATAACAGATTTTCACAGTTACAGTGGAAACTGCAATACCCTTGCAACAGAAATCAGCAGGAAGCAGTGACAACTTGGAATTAGACTTAAAACATGATTATATATTTAAATAATGCATTCAAAACATGTTACATATATTATCTTCTAGATTATTACAACAGCCCTGCAAAGTTGTTCTGTCCAATTACCCCCATAGTACAGATGAGAGGCTGAGGCTGACAGATCATAGCTGAGCTCAGTCTATTATGAAATATTTTTCTGTTCGTAGCTGTTCGTATTCTTCAAATTCATTCATAATAATAATTGATTCATTGATTGTATGAGTATTTATATCCTGTTTCTCAATTTAAAATCTTTAAAGGGTAGTAGCAAAGAATAAAGATCACCTAATAGCAATTAAAATTCCAATCAAATTACTAAGTGTAAAATTCCTGAGTAAAACTGCAATAATCATACCATCAGTAAATAGATTAATCATTACAAGTTCAGAGTGATAAAATTGTCCTGACCTGGTGCCTAAAGTTAGCATCACACAACTGACTCTGGAAAGTTATTCCAGAACCAAGCACCACCATGGAGAAGGTACTATCGCTGATTAAGATTCATCTAACCGCTGAAGGAAAGCAGAGACATCACCTTGCCAGCAAAGGTCCGTATAGTTAAAGCTATGGTTTTCCCAGTAGTGATGTATGGAAGTGAGAGCTGGACCATAAAGAAGGCTGATTGCCAAAGAATTGATGCTTTTGAATTATGGTGCTGGAGGAGACTCTTGAGAGTCCCATGGACTGCAAGAAGATCAAACCTATCCATTCTTAATGAAATCAGCCCTGAGTGCTCACTGGAAGGACAGATCGTGAAGCTGAGGCTCTAATACTTTGGCCACTTCATGAGAAGAGAAGACTCCCTGGAAAAGACCCTGATGTTGGGAAATATGGAGGGCACAAGGAGAAGGGGATGACAGAGGATGAGATGGTTGGACAGCGTTCTCGAAGCTACCAGCATGAGTTTGACTAAACTGCGGGAGGCAGTGGAAGACAGAAGTGCCTGGCGTGCTCTGGTCCATGGGGTCACAAAGAGTCGGTCACGACTAAACGACTAAACAACAACAACTGCTGAAGGTACAATAATCAGAGTGTATGCAAAGTATCAAGGTATATGTAAGGTAAGTTGTTATTTTTATAAGCAATAGAATTCTGAGCCCTATAATGGCAGAACCTGCTCCTTCACTAATGGGGCACTCCAGTATACTGATATACTAGCAGTTTACTAGCAAAACCCATTATCTATTGGTCCAACTGTACTGTATAATATTCTCACAATATATTTTGTGCTTTTCCATGGTGTTGCTTTAGCAATGCCTATGTGTTAACACATTCTGGTAGTGGAAAAGACATTAAAATAATTACTGGGTTAATGATCCTGGAATTGAATAGCTTTTGAAGGCCCAATTAGAGAAAGAGCTTCTATAATCATTTCCCACCCCCCATGTTTGCCTGCAAGGAGATCTTCCTGTGATTATATTGTATTGTGTGAACAGAGAAATAGCAAAAAGTATGGCAAACAGGTGAAATTGTGTATATCTTCCTTTCATTATGCTAGTATATATTTTACTCATTCCATTATGTGAAGTAGACACAAGTAGCAAAGCCAAAATCATAATGGAGTCAAAATGTTTCTCATAGCTAGCTTTACTTATCAGGGATGAGGAACCTGCAGCCGTCCATATTGTTGCAGAGCTCATGGAAGAAATGGCAGGGCTTTGATCTAGCAACTCTATTGTTTACTTAACAACATCAGCCATTACTTGTTGCAACAGAAGCAAGAAGGAAAGGTGAAAGAGAAACTAAACTCACAACTCAGAAGGCCCCTTAACTCTCTGGGCCTAGAAATGCCAACTCTTTAGTGACTTTTTCCTTTCAGTAAAGTGGGTGTTAATTAAAGGCTGTTATTTATTGCAACACAGATATTGGCTTCCATCAGACCCAGCCAACATGACTAATGCTCAGGGATGGTGGGAGTTGCAGTCCAGGAAGATCTAGAGGTCCACAGGTCCCCAACTCTTAACTTAAAGCATGCTATACTTTCTACTCTGCATTCTGTGATAAGAAAACTAAACCATTATTGCCTTTTTGCATGGCTTGGATCCCACTTTATCAATCAAAGTCTTAGAAAGAAGTCTCATTAGATAGGGTCTGCCATATTTTGAAGAGCAAAAAAGAGGACACATTTGTAAAGGTAATAAATAAATGTAACCAAACAGCCATAAGAGCAGCACACAAGCAAGGTCTTTCCTTTGCTCTCCATAAATTTACATATGTTCTAACTACAGCTAACAGAGGAATAAGGCTGATACTTTCTAAGTTATGTTGTTCACTTCTTTGGGGAAGACATTGCCTGCGTTTTAGTTAGTATAGTTGCCTAAAAAAGCAAATATTTGTCCTACCTCTCTACCCTTTTTATATTTAGAAAGAGCACATAAAGGGGCAAAGAACAATCAAGGTTTTGATACTCCAAACTGAAAAAAAATGGACATTCAGGGCCGCTCCAGACTGGTTGTTAGTATTATTACAGTTGTGTTCTGCAATATGCTCTTGACATGATAAAAGTGCATCAGTGGTGGGTTTATTCTGCTTTTGTTTGTTCTGAGATGCATCCCTAATGTTACCAAATTATTGCTATCCAGATGGACTATAGCTCAACAAAAGTGGAATAAAAATAAACTGGAACATTTGCAGTGTGAAAAATTCTGTGATTTCAATGGGAATTTACGGCATATGTACCAACTGGAAATGAAACAGTGTGACCACACCAAAACCTCTGCAGGAGCAAACAGCATTGAAAGTGGGATCACATATCATGGTCCCAGTCATGAGCACAAATCATCATGAATGCACCATATAATGGACATCTGGAGGTGCCGTTCATCCATCTTGGCATATACAGTCCTGGCTTGAAGACCAAGAACTATATTCCAGTGCTGTTGCTTGCTCTGATTTCAGCTGTAGTTCCAACTCATTGGAAGCAACCTTATGCCAGGTCAGACTATTTCTTCTACCTAGCCTAGCATTGTCTACTCTTAATTGGCAGCAGTTCTCCAGGATACTACCTACTACCTGATCCATTTAACTGGAGATGCCAAGAACCATTGCATAACTATGGTAATGTTCTAACTTTGAGTTATGGTTCCTCAGATTTTGTGGTGAAACAGTTTTCCTCCCACATCACAAACAGCCCCACCACCCCTTAAAAACACAACGTGACTTTATGGCCTTCTATCTAAACATTATGTGACTTCTTATTCAAAATGAATTATAGCATATTGTGCTGCCATACTAAGTCTGTGATTTGGAATGAAAAAGGGGAGGTTTCCCCCCTCCCCACCCGTCTGCCCACTTCTAAACAGAAGGCTCTGCAGCTTCAACAAGCCCTGGAAAGCAAAATGGACAGTGAGCACTAATGAGCCTTCAGTGGGAATGACCTATTCAAAATGGAAGTCTTGCCGTGTGACATTTTGCTTAAGTGGGCTAACTGATGTGATATCAGTCACAGGAGTTTAAAGGTCTGACGAGATGGCAAAACATTATTAATTCAGTATCACTTTAAATGGAAAAAAGTGTGGCCACAGGGGTCTTTTGACAGTTTTTAAAGGATACCAGAATATCTAATTGTGGATTAATCTACGAAAACCCTTTTATGCTATTCAGAAGCGTCAGTGAAGCTGAAATGGGAAAGATAGTACCAGTTGACTAAAGTATCATTTACAGCTATTACCAAGGCAAAGAACTACAGACCCTTCTGCTGAAGACAGAGAGAGAATAATTGCAATCAGTTCATTTCCTGTTGCTAGTAAATTATCCAAATGGGAGAATGACTGAGCTTTAATTTACGCACCACACAAAATAAAGTAAAATAAAATAAAATAAAATTACTATTCTGCCATTTTAAAATCACTTCATTTTCAGAAAGAGCTGGGACAGGTCTGTAATTAAGTGGAAAATAGAAGCTGTTTAATGACCACTATGAACTAGCATGTTAAATGGCCATGTAAAATGAAGACTTGATGCACTGACTGTAGCCAAATCTGTACTTTATAGAAAATAAACTGAATCAACTGTTGGTTTTCTCATCAATTGATTCATTTATGCAGTTGAGCCAACATCAATAATGTAGTCCAAATTCAGACTTTGGCAGAAGCTGACAATTTGTGAAACCAGGCTCAAAGTGAACTTAAATTACAGTTACATACTAATAATAGCTATTCTTTCAAATATGTTTTCCACACTCCTTAAACTTTTGAGGTAAAAGTAGATGGTATTTAAAATATTTCTAAAATTTGTTGTACAGCCTGAACTTGTTGTATATCTTATCTTGGCACATATGTTTTCCATATCAAATTTCAAATCCAATGAAATAAATGTGAATTATTATTTTTTAAACTGAATTTTGGATTACGATGTTACACATTTCCTACGCAGAAAGCACTTATATGTAGAAGGGGAAGTATGAAAGTCTACAGGTAAACTATCACATGGGATGGATGTATATTTTCCCAAGAGTATGCTATATAATTTCAGCTGCGAGGCGGGGAAGAAACATAAAGTGAGGACTGAACCAGGTTCACTCCTACTGTATTTAAGAAGGTGGCCTTTTATAGCTTCCCTTCTTTGGAGATCACCACCCACTCAGTGTGAGGACCTTACTAATGTTTATTCAGTGATATGGTGATATATGGTGATATTCAGGGCCTGGGAGGACTTTTTCCCTGCAGTTGAACGGCTGGTCTGTGGGTTTTTGCCTACCTCATAGCAACAGTCACAACTTCTGGTGGATAAGGATTGGGTTTTATCCTTAGCTGATTATGTACCCCATTAAAGGGATCCAGGAGGAGTGTCTGGGGGTTCACTTGGGAGCAAATGGGCCATATCACCTCTCCCAATGGTGGCCTAAATGGGATTGTAACACCTGGTGCATATCAAAGGGCAACTTCCCAGCTCAGGGTCGATCCTACCCTATTTATCAACCAGCAGGTAGGCTGCTTCATACTGGATAAATATCCAACGCCTTGGCCCAAACCTAGTTACATCTGTAATCAATAAAAGGTTTGGCCTAATTCAACCCAATACAAGTCCCATGTGTTTATTTCTATGGTCCGCCCCTCAGGGCACTGTGGGCATCGTGTGCTGTGAGAGCAAGACATTTTCATATGGTATTTGCTTACATATAAAACCATACCTATAATTTGACCATGTGCCAAAGAAGTTAATAAGATAAACTTTGGGAGATTTTCACCAAAATCCCAATTCATGGTTTTTTTAAAAAAAATATATTATTAAAATGAATATTCAAAGACAGTTATAATTAAATAAGAAAACAAAACAAGGGATACTTCCCTTTCAGAAAATGCAAACATTAGAAAGATCTCTTTCAGAAAGCAAAATTTTTAGGATAGAAGAAAGCAGCCTTTAATGGTTTCGTTTATCCACTAACCTTATGATGATTTTCTTTGAGAAAGGTTTGTCTGTTTTACTAGTTCGTCTGTCTACCAAAATTCCAAGGTTAAGAAGTGGGAGAAGGAAAGTGTACCTGATTAATGAGTTTTTAACAATAATTGTAGGTTGGTGAACATTCAATATTTTATAGTTTTTTTCTCCCAAGATATATGTTATTCTAAATTAGAGATAAAATTTTCTGAAAATGTTGATGCCAAGTTTGTCCACATTGATTTTGTTTCCTAAACCCAATCTTCCTCCTTGATCTTGACAAAACACAATACACACACACACACACACGTTCTGAAATGATAGGAACATTATATTATATGCATACTATGCATACAGTGGTACCTTGGGTTACAGACGCTCCAGGTTACAGACTCTGCTAACTCATAAATAGTACCTCAGGTTAAGAACTTTGCTTCAAGATGAGAACAGAAATTGGGCAGCGGCAGCGAGAGGCCCCATTAGCTAAAGTGGTACCTCAGGTTAAGAACAGTTTCAGGTTAAGAATGGACCTCCAGAATGAATTAAGTTCTTAACCTGAGATACCACTATACACACAAACACACACTCCAGGTTTCTAAAATAGAACAGCGTATAAACAGACACAAGAATTCAACTGTATAAAAATACTTCCATGTTAATTCATATATAGTTATGCTAAAAAAATATAGTCCCACGTGGGACTTGATTCTTTTATATGTATAATGCAACCATTTCTTTGTGTATGATTTTGCACATAATTAGTTGATTCTTGAAAAGATAATCCAATCATGCACAGGTGGCTCTGACATATGTGAGTACAAATAGTGGTCTGCTGTGGGTGAAGCTCAGTTGGGTCAAAACCCACCAATTTCTGTGTATAAATCTGTTTAAAACAGATTAGTTCCCCCTCCCAAATCCAAATTCACAGCTGTTTTTAAATGCTGGATTTTAATGACATGACTGGAGCAGTTCCTGCTTATATTAAGCTTAAGAATTGCTGATAAAGGCTCGGAGGGAGCACAGCCAAGCAGTCATCAGTTTAGAATGGGCTTTGTAATAAATGGGCCCGCAACAGCCCCAAATGAACATCAAGGAGTCACTGCAAGTGAAAAAAGCTGTTTCTCAGAATGTGTCAGCAGCACTGATTGTTGCTTATTGGTCTCCCTTCCCTCCTACGCTGGGTCAGCTTTTCTGCTGCATGCCGGAGAAGCAATAATGAAATCTTGTGTTTATTAAAACTGCTCCCTGCATCTGTCAGTGGCACATCTTAACAACCAGAGGAAGTGGACAAGATCCTCCACATTTTCCTGGGGAAAACGGCATATTAATGAACTAAAATTTAAACTATCTTGCTGACTACTTTGATCATAAACACTGCCAAAATTTGCATCTAGTTCTAGTCCTTCTAACAAAGTTATTTCTAACTTAGATCCTGACCCCTCCCCAAACTTGGTCACCTCCTTTGATGCTGCCCTCTGTTTCCTCTGATCTCCATTTGCTTTTTCTTCTTCCTATTCCTGGCTACAAACCTGTTTGGAACAGCAATTCTGGTCCCTACCTGGGGAGCAGCAAGGTTCAACAGAGCAGTGGAGCCACCACTGTATCTGAAGCCTTGCCACTTGGGCCAGCTACAGCAGAAGGGGAACCAGTAGTTTTCTTCATTTTTGCTGTGCCTGTTCCATGATGGATCATCAGAGAGACCAGTAACACAACTCCCTCAGCTTAGGATCCAGTGGGTCCTTGGTCAGTCCAGCTGTGCCTCTCCCCACCACCATTCTACCACTTGGAGGGTGTCTTACATTGGTTTCCACCAGTGGGAACACTGCTGCATTAATCTGTCAACAGTCTATGCCATTGTCAGGCACAACAAACCCTTTCCTGTTGGCCTCCATGACCAGTTGTCGGGAGCAATGCATTGCATCCTAACCACCATAACCATGTGCATCAGGAGTTAAGATTGCTCTGCAAGCCACTTTGAACCTGGTTTCCCTTCTGTGGACCTGCTTCTGCTTGGTATGGAAGGATCTGTCAATTTTTGTTCTCTGTTTCTCATTTTTATAATCTTAAATTCATTTCTTCACATTTTGTAGCAATTTGAGCTTTTATTCATGAGAAATCACCAGCATTTTAGGATGATTTTCTCCTGTTAAACACATGTTTATATGTGCTTTTGATTACTGTACATATTTCTGCAAACAATTTTCCCCAAGTT
The DNA here is from genome assembly GCF_964188315.1 of Podarcis muralis. Lineage (NCBI taxonomy): Eukaryota > Metazoa > Chordata > Lepidosauria > Squamata > Lacertidae > Podarcis > Podarcis muralis. Next base: position 46,913,738 of record NC_135656.1, on the reverse strand, counting down.
AATGCATCTTGGTGTGTTATTTTCACTAATACAGTATCTTAATTTATATGCACACGTTTCCCTAATATATGCATTTTTGTAAACACAGGTCAGAGAACTGGATTGCAAAATTCAGATAAGTGTACCTGGCAAAATTCAGATAAGTGTACCTGGCAAAGAATAGCTGTGTTTTCATTCATATTGTTTCAGAAAGTTTAAATTTGGTAGAAAGGCCTTTAAATTCATACTGAATTTAATTTCTCCCCTGTCCTGAGTTTCTGCTCCCCTCTGAACTGTCAGCCAGGAGTAGAGCCTACTGAAGTCTGTTGCTAATTTGCTATCGCTTTTTTGCACGAACACATTTTTGTATTGCTGCTTGAAACTTGGAGTGTGGAACGGGGGGGAAAGCAGCATGTTACCACATAATATTCCCTTTCATTGTGTGTACATTATGCCAGGAGGATCGGAACAGTGGGAAGGAACCAATCCTTCCTCACCATTCAGTTTCCCTACAGCTGTTCTCATTTGTCTGCCAATAAATGGTCTGAGGCTCAGGTGCTTGGCTTGACCAGTAGGATCAATCATATCAGCAAAGAAAAGAGAACACACACACACACTAAACACACATAAACACATGGACACAATAAGGAATCTGCAATCAAATAAAGACATACATAACTAGAGTCTAAGAGAACTCTACTGTATTGAGAGCCCAGGAAAGCATGCCCACAAAGATACCTAGGAAAGGATACAACATTCATGAATTGACTGGTAAGTTTGGCCAAACTTTAAATTGGTTGATTGGCTTGTTTTATCTTTTTGTTCCAAAAGGTCTCACACACAAATCCCCTCATGCATTTCCCAACCATCTGCATTTGCTTTTATAAAGGTCATCTCATTTACATGAGATAAAAGCATGCCCTGCCCTTGGAACAGCCATGAGTTTTCCTGACTTCCATGATAATATGACAAAGCCTAGCTATTATTTCATGAACTACAATGCAAAACAACCAGGCCATGAAAACTTCAGAAAGGAACAGCAGTTTCTGAGGTTGAGTAAACGGTTCATAATCAAGTTTTCAGGATGTGCCAACAACTGCTGCCACTGCCAGCCATCTCCGATGAATGTTGACTTCACAGGTGCATAAGCAGGACAATCAATGAACGTCTCTTAATTAATTGTGAATGGATTAAATGCTTTGGGGGGGGGGTAGTGCTCAGCCTACATACCGTGAACAGATTACGCTCACATTATGAACGCATTTCAAACCTGCTATTGGGGACATCTGTGTTTATTTACCAATAAGGAGACTTAACTCATGACTGTACCACACCAGCAGCATATAATGCCTTTAATATACCTCTCAGTACAGCAGCTTCTAATGATTATAACCTACCTGAACTAACTTTATATACATAGTGGAAAAGTTATTGTTCCTTTCTGGAACCCAGTCTAGGTTTGAGGGCCCTCAACAAGACACCTTAAGTGCTCTTACTAAGTGCTCCTTATCTGTATAGAGAGAAATCAGGCAGGTAGTGGCTGATGCTACTTCTGCTTGCTGCCCTATCACCCTGTTTCTTACCTACCCTCTCCCTCTTTACAGCAGCATCAGCTTCTACTGTCCTCTCTTAGGCAATGTATGCAAAGGACCAGTTGCAGTGAAAAGCAGCAGCACACATGGCAGCACTAAGAACACCATCAGCCCAACCCTCGACACTCAAACTGTCGTCAGAGATTCAAGCAAATGCAATGTCTGCAACTTAGAGACTGAAGGAGTCCACCCTAAAATACTGTGGACCTCAGCAGTTGCTCAGAAATGTCACATTTTGATGCTGTTTCTCTACTTCTCCACATTTCTTTTGTACCTTGTGCTAATGCTTTTGCACGGAATCATTCATTTTTTATTCTAGATTCAGGTAGGTAGCCGTGTTGCTCTGACGCAGTTGAAATAAATATTTTTTTTTAAAAAATGTCCAGTAGCACCTTAGGGACCCACTAAGTTTGTTCTGGGTATAAGCTTTCATGTGCATGCACACTTCTTTGGATACACTGAAACAGAAGTCACCAGACTTGGTGGGAGGGTGGGGTGGGGTTTTTCTCAGAAGGGTAGTAGGAGATAGGTGGTTGACTCAATGGGTATGGTAAACCTGTGGACAACTAATTGTAGGACTAATTGCAGTCGTTAACATTCGTCAACAGGTTTACCATACCCATTGAGTCAATCACCCATCTTCTACTACTCTTCTGAGAAAACCCCCACCCCACCCTCCCACTGGTGACTTCTGTTTCAGTGTATCTAAAGATGTGTGCATGCACACAAAAGCTTATACCCAGAACAAACTTAGTTGGTCTCTAAGGTGCTAAAAGGTAAAGGTACCCCTGCCCGTACGGGCCAGTCTTGACAGACTCTAGGGTTGTGCGCCCATCTCACTCAAGAGGCCAGGGGCCAGCGCTGTCCGGAGACACTTCCGGGTCACGTGGCCAGCGTGACATCGCTGTGGTGCTACTGGACAATTTTTTAATTTTTTAATTTATTTCAAATTCATTTTTGATGTTATTCTGGTTAGAGCAGCAGATTTAGGTCTGTTTGCATAAGCCACCACAATTTTTCTGGAGTATACAAAAAAACAACATCAAAGGCAAGCCAAGTGAAACTTAAGCAAGGGGGGGGGGGCAAGTGCTGGAAAGAGTGGGGGAGAATTAAGGAGCAAGATGCAAGTGCAGGCTAGGAGCAAATATGGATGCAAGAAAATGACCAAGTAGAACTGGAAATACACCACAGTTGAATTTTGGCACAGCAGTTGGCTTGAGGGTTGGCAGTAAGTAATAATTGGTTGCTGTCATTGAGCTGGCTTACATTACAAAGCAATGACAGAAGCTGGTGAAAATTACTACCCAGCACAGCAGAAGCCAATTATACAGTGGGGCATGCTGGAGGATGCCTATCTGCATGGTGCTGGCTGAGGAATATCCAGCCTCAACGTCACAATGCCAACCAGTACAGGCACAAATGCTTCTGGCCCCATAGTCACTGCTCAGCTGCAATGGCCAATTACTACACACCTGCACCCTTGCTAGCTTCAGTCCTACCCCCTGTGGTATCACTCATTAAATATATATATGTATGCTTAAAACATCCCAGTGACTAGACAGCTGAAGGGGGGAAATCCTTTTCATAGTTTAAAGACAACCAGATAACTTGATAACCTGATAAGCCTGCCTGAAGGCTTCCCATCGGCATCTGACTAGCACAGTGAAAACAAGATGATGAACTAGATGAACATTTGGCCTGATCCAGCAGGACTTTTAGTATGTTTTTAACTTTGCAAGTGGGTTGTATATGATGTTTTCCTCAAAAGATAGATATAATTGCTGCAACAGGTGTTCTTGTGGCACATGAAAGTCATTTCTAGAGACACAAATGCTAGTAAGGGGATGGGGTTTTGCCTTCTAAAGTTCTGAGGTTTATTGCAGGCATTCAGCGGTAGCTGCTGGTCCACCAAAAGCTATAATCCTATTTACTTCATTTTTCTTACACCTGTGGAAACCTCAGCAGCAACCATTTTTGATGAGGATACAAAATTGGTTTCCATGGAAAAAGGTAAATGCACAAAACAGAAAGCGTATTACATCTCACAAGACTAATGCATCATTAAAACCACTACATTTAACATGACTTCAACAGCCTTTAATTATTAAATATATACATTCTATATATAGTTCTAAAAGCAAAGCAAAGCAACCCCCACTCCCACCACCAAACTTGAGTTTGACCTCATAGAATTAGTACAGTGACCTCAGTATGATAGAAAATATTTTACAGTCCTTGCACAAGAGACTCACAGTAATTATGTTGAAAGACTCAATGAATAAAATGTTATTTAGATATTTTTTTAAAAAATGTAAATGTAAACAGGAAAGTAAGGCAGTATTATTCCGACAAAGGTAGCAAGCAAAAGATTGAATTATCAATGTGTGTATTTGCTAATGCCCCAATCAGTCTTGTATGCCTGAAGGAGCTTCTTCACCCCCATCGTTCAGCCCGGACACAGATCCAGCACCGAGGGCCTTTTGACGGTTCCCTCATTGCGAGAAGCGAGGTTACAGGGAACCAGACAGAGGGCCTTCTCGGTAGTAGCGCCCACCCTGTGGAACACCCTCCCTTCAGATGTGAAGGAAATAAGCAGCTATCCTATCTTTAAAAGACATCTGAAGGCAGCCCTGTTTAGGGAAGTTTTTAATATTTAATGCCTTATTGTTTTTAACACTTGATTGGGAGCCACCCAGAGTGGCTGGGGAAACTCAGCCAGATGGGCGGGGTATAAATAATAATAATAATTATTATTATTATTATTATTATTATTATTATTATTATTATTATTATTATTATTATTTTCTACCCTAAGGTGCACCTGAACTGCCCTGAAGCCCAGGTCCCATTTACTTCAGCTGAGGAGCTGGCTCCATATGTACACCCAGCATGTTTCAAGCTGATCTGTTACTGGTAATGGTACTATCAGCACATACAGAAGCTCTGTGCTTATATTTAGGTTTAAGAAGTTAGACAACCCATCTTGCTGCACTCCTCATTTACACCTACTGCAGAGGTGATCCCATCTGCTCACTTGCCACCACTCTGCTCACTGCTACTTGACGTAATCCGGCAACATGAACATAGAGATCTCCTTTCCAATTTGTTGTCACAGCTGAATGTTTGAATTTGTGATCTATAGTCTCTACATGAGCAAAGAGACTACCAAAGAAATGAATGTTTGAGGAAGCAATCTCCAGAAGTCTAGATTTCTGTTAGACCTTTGAAATCTGTATCATCTACATCTTTTCATTTACTGTTTTGCCATATACATGGATAGCATCCTATCAGACTATGACAAAGACTCATTTCAGTGAGGGAAGATACTTCATTGCTTGACTGTTACAAATAGGAATGGCAAATATTCTCTGAGCAGACTTCTGCAGTTTTTAAAATCAATAATCATCCTTGCAAACTCTTTAAATAAACAGTTGCTACCTTCAAAAACATGCACAAACCAAATAGACAGTGGATGAGTCCTTGATATTCGCCATTTGAATACTCCAAACAGGATTATATAGTTGTATTGATTCTCTGTCTCGGCTGGCCATCAATTTCAATTTGTGAACTCTGGCCTCTGAGATCTGAAGTTATTATATGTACAAGACACGAATTCATCCTTGTGCAGGGCACGGTTAATGTTAGAGGTTGTTTTTCTTTGCAATAGGATGTATGCTCGCCACCTCCAAGGAGAATAACACCGTCTGACAGCTGGTTTCTTATTGCTGGAATTGGATTTCTCACTACTAATCCAGTGGCAAGCATTAATAGACTCTGGCTCCAGGTGATGAACTATTTTGGTCCATCTTCTAACTCTTTCACCGTGTGTTTCAAAAGACATAAGAGTCCTGAGGTTATGATGTAAGAGTATGCCTAGCTCATTATTTAAATGTATCTGAACAAAGGTAAAGTATACATTTATTATCTCTCTATATGTTTAAACCAAGAGGTCATTACAAAGATACGAGTACATAGTAATGGCCTTTCATAGGACTTCTGCATTTCATAGAGAATTTGAGATTATTTTATTCATATCCTTACTATGAAGAATACCTATAATTTCTTAACTTGCTTCTGAATCATCAATTTATTCTTGCTGTCAACCAGAGCTATAACCAGAGCAAGATTATACACAGGTCAGAATCCAGAACTGTAGAACTGTAGAACTGGATTTTGAGGTGGGTGAATAAATAAGGCTTTCCACAATGGTTTTTTTTTTGGGGGGGGGGGGACACATGGCTGCATTTATACTTTCTTAGAAACCTGGCTAAAAACATTTGAAGATGAAGACAACTTTTGCCCACCTCCAGTCCACAGAGACCTCACCCGTTCTCTAAGAATTCTCACAGATATAGACAGAGGTTCTGAAATTACATCTCCAAGCTTCTTTATTACCCTTGGATGAAGTTCACTGGGCTTGGAGATTTTAATTCATTAAAAATAGCTAGATGTTTCCCCATCTTTTCCTCTATAGTGCTATCCAGATTATTTTTGTGTGGTGTTTTATTGATGTGTAGAAGTTCATGTTCAAACCAGTAAACATTGCAGAAATAGTATCTTAACACCACACATGATCACCATCAAGGCTTTTGCAGCATTTCCGGAATGTCTTCTGTGTTCATATGTTATAGAGGTGAGGTGATAAAATACTTCTTTACTTATATTCTCACATATGCCCTCATCACTTAATGTATTGCATGAATATATGTCAGGGATACCTAAACGGTGGCCCTCCAGATGCTGTTTGACTATGATACCTATCATCCCTGACCATTGTCCATGGCAACTGGGTCTGATGGGAGTTGGAGTTGAATGTCTGGAAGGCCATAGCACAGCCACCTCTGACTTAAATGATTTTGTGGCTTAAATAGTTCAGCACTATTATATAATTCAATGTCGTCTTTATAATATGCCATCTTAAAAGAACTAGTAATAAGGGATATTAATATATACCAAAAGATTCAAAAACTGGAGATGAAAAAAACCCACACTCATTGGGATTATCTGCAGAGCAGTGCTGTTATCTATTAACTGGCAACTTGCTTAAGGTGATCAATGGAGGTTGCAAGAAGGTAACTGTAGCATTAGCTTTCTAATTGATCAAGTGAAATCCTGACAAGCAGTTTGAAATCATTCCAATCAGAAATGTTTTTAAAGGCATTTGTGTTGGTATATAGCCTTTTAAATTACAGATTATAGGAGGTTATCGCAGAAAGTGCTGTGAGTAATGCCCAGACAGTGAATAAAGACCTAGATTGATTTAACCTTTGTCAAGAAAAAAGCAGGGTTTTAAAAAAGGATTTCAGACTAGGGCCCTAATGCAGCCACACCAGCAAATTATCCTGAAATACCTTTTAAAAAGAAAAAAGAAACTGGACTGCCATGTTTAGTTTTGGACACCACAATAGAAGATGGATCCTGATGAGTTAGAATGGTTTTAAAAGACAGTTACAGGTATAATAAATAGTTTAGAATGCTAGTTATGAGAAAGATTGAAGTAACTATTCCCTGTTGATGCTCTAAATATTACCCATCCAGATATCTGGAAGCTTCTGGTGGAAGAGTGGGCTATGCATTTAACAAATAAATAAATACAGTGGTGCCTCGCAAGACGAAAAGAATCCGTTCCGCGATTCTCTTCGTCTAGCAGTTTTTTCGTCTTGCGAAGCAAGCCCATTGACAGCTTAGCGGATTAGCGCTGCAGCGGTCTAGCGGCTTTTCGCAATCAGCTGTTAAGCGGGTTATCAGCGGAACAGCTGATAGGCGGCTTAGCGGCTTAGGAAAAGGGGGGGAGTGAAAAAAAACCGCGGGGACGCGCAAGATTTTTTCGTCTTGCGAAGCAACCCCATAGGGAAATTCGTTTTGCGAAGCACCTCCAAAACGGAAAACCCTTTCGTCTAGCGGGTTTTCCATCTTGCGAGGCGTTCGTCTTGCGGGGCACCACTGTATAGAAAACCCCCCTGTTCCATTAGGTGTTTCAATGACAATTTTCCAATTCTGTGACTTTGCGAGCCACATTACATGCCTAAAGCAAAAGCATTCTAATTTGTTCAGTCAATGTTTCCTCCTGAACCCAAGTCACATCCACACCTTACATGAAAAGCTCATGGCTCCCCTTCAAAGAATCTGGGGGACCACAGTTTACCTCTCACTACAATTCCCAGCAACCTTAACAAATGAGAGTTCCTGGATTCTTTGGAGGAAGAATGAGCTTTAAATATATTGTGTGGAAATAACTGCAGAGTATGACAGCAAATCTGACACTATACAAATCAACCTATGTAACAGGACCAACCCCAAAACACCTGCAAACCTCTTAATTCAGTAGAGAATGCACCCAAATCATTGGCAACCCAATTCTAGAATGGGGGTGGGTGAGTGAGTGGAAGAAATGGCCCAATGAGGCCCTTATAAAGCCTATGGCTATGCCCCAGCTGGTACCAGTGTGCATGTGCCACACACCAAACAGCCTGGTCTTCCCCATTCTAGGCTGGCTACAATGCTCCCAGATGCAATGCTGTGTGGTTGGGGGCAGTGGACTTCTTGGTTAATATCTGAGAATATCAAGCTCTTAAACACAAAATCATGTTTACTACAAACCTTGAAAAGATAAATTAGTTTGAGTGTTATGTTTCAACACACACAGACACATACACGGCCATCATAAAGACACATCTTTGAAATAAAATATTGCATTACAAAAGTGACTTGTATGTGGCATTATTCTGGCATTAGAGCACCTGTAAAATGTTTAATATCCCCACATGAATTCAAACAATGCAGGACATAAAGAGCAAAATATCAACAGGATGATAAACTGTCCTTCCTAGGTAGCTGAGTGAGGGAAACGAGACATCATTAAGTTTATAAAGAACTGTAAAATCAAGACAGAGCGGCTGTAATCCTTTACCTGGGAGAAAGCCAAATTGAATTCAATTGGACTTACGTATGAATAAAAAAAAAAGTGAAGGACCCCTGACAGTTAAGTCCAGTCGTGAACAACTCTGGAGTTGCGGCGCTCATCTCGCTTTACTGGCCAAGGGAGCCGACATTTGTCCACAGATAGTTTTTCTGGGTCATGTGGCCAGCATGACTAAGCCACCATAGTTTGGGAACCACTGTAATATCATGCACATGATGCAATATAAACTTAAAAACAGCTGGGAAGAGCGCTGTTGAATTCATGTCCTGCTTGCAAGCTTCTTAAGGTATCTGGCTGGCCACTGTGAGGTACTTGCATTGGTACAGGAAATTACAGAAATATTAACAAAAGTAGCAACCTACTCACAGAATAAACTGAAATAGGGTCAAAATAGTGTGGCATATTTTACCCCTTTCACTTTCTTATCACTACTATGATCTAATATTGGCAAGAGATGCTGACAAAAATAGATTTCTAAATAATAAAAAGGTGATGTAAAAGAGCAAAGTAAACATGAATTCTGACCTTCCAAATCCTATGCTCCAACAATTCAAAAGAGAAAAATATTTTCCAGCAAAACCTCAAGTTTGATGAAGTCCTGCCTAATGGGAAAGCTCAGGGGCAAGCCAGCCCTCTAAACCAGGTCATTCTCAATCAAAAGAGGATGAGACCATGCACAGTCCAGCATGATTAGTCATGCAGATCAGTAGCTGTCTCCCCAGTGTTCTTGAGAGAAATCTTGTGCGTTCGATCCTTACAAGAGATGGTCATTACTCCTCCCCTTTTAGGATGGCAGAGTGATAATGCCAAGATATGTAGTGGCATAACAAGAAAAAATATTTTAATAGCTTGGGCATGGAAATAATTGTTGTTGTTGTTGTTGTTTAGTCGTTTAGTCGTGTCCGACTCTTCGTGTAAACAACAACAACAACAACAATTATTTCCATGCCCAAGCTATTAAAATATTTTTTCTTGTTATGCCACTACATATCTTGGCATTATCACTCTGCCATCCTAAAAGGGGAGGAGTAATGACCATCTCTTGTAAGGATCGAACGCACAAGATTTCTCTCAAGAACACTGGGGAGACAGCTACTGATCTGCATGACTAATCATGCTGGACTGTGCATGGTCTCATCCTCTTTTGATTGAGAATGACCTGGTTTAGAGGGCTGGCTTGCCCCTGAGCTTTCCCATTAGGCAGGACTTCATCAAACTTGAGGTTTTGCTGGAAAATATTTTTCTCTTTTGAATTGTTGGAGCATAGGATTTGGAAGGTCAGAATTCATGTTAACTGGAAGGATGGCATGTGTGTGCTAGCACTGATGTTTAAAAAATGCATTGCCAAAAATGAAAAAGCTACCCCCACTCGTGCAAAGTCTTGAGTGAGCATACCTTTGGGGTCTCTGCCAGATGTTGTACACTCGCCCTGCCTTATTCACTGAATCTTTCAGAGGGTCAATTTCTTAAATTGCTCTATTTCTTAAAACAGCTGTCATTCTTTAAGTGGAGGCTGCCATGTAAAAAATAAAAATAAATAAAAATCAAATTTCAAAGAAAAAAAATGTAAGTGGGTTAAGCACAGGTGGGGGGGGGGACACAGTGCACCCACTTGTCCCACCCTGCCTACAGGGCTACTGATTACATTGTGAAGGTGAACTACAGTTGTGTGGGCTTGAGCCAACATGCTGTCACCCAAGTAAGGAGTGGTATATCTTTTCAGTTCTGGTTTGCTCACAGGTAGCCTAGGTTAAGTTACTGTTTAAGCACTGCAGAGGAAAGCTGTTAATGATTGACAATATTTCTTGCTTTGGGTCTCAGTTCTAGGTGTGGGGGCAACTGGTAAGTACAGTGGAAAGGCTGAGGATATAAAAACTCACCAAGAATATCAAATATATTGCTTTACTATCTGAGAATAATATTCCATATAATTTATTCTCAACTGAGTTGTGTAAAGAAAAAAACCCCTGAACAGTCTGCTAATGATGGCCAAGGGCTATTTTTATGCTATACGGGCTAATGAATCTGTTATCCTATCAAGGTCTAAATGTTATCCTTCTGTGTTGCTTAACAACTAGGTCTCAACTATGTATACTGTACTGAGTGCTTGAAAAATTGATGTGATCAGTAAAACTTCTAGCATCTATGCTCTCATTCAGTCATGAGTAGTTAGGTGCCTGTTAGCCTTTTATGATTGCCTGCACATAGACTGCATGTTACAGGGTTTTCCACAACTATTTCAGGCATTGTAGGAAACCATCTCAATCTTTTATTTTGGTTTTGGACAACAGGTCAGTGGTGGTGGGAAGCTTGCTCTACCAAAACTCCAATTTTGTCCGTACTAATAAGATTACTCAAAGAATTCACAACATTTAAATATAAGAAATGAATGAGGAGAGAGCAAGAACTGGAGAAAGAGGCCCTTATACCACTTTAAGACAGAAGTAAATAAAGTTACTCAATTTTACGGTACTTCTGTTGGCTTTTTTCTTTACAAGCATGCCACCTAAAATTAATCTCCAACTTGGTTACTAATAAAAAAATTATCTTGTTTCTGTTTATTCCTGTTTTCCACCTACCAATGAATCTGGTTGCAGATGGTTGCAGATCTGAGTAACACTCGGTTTTATATTCTCAAGGTGAGAGGTGTGTGTGTAGCAGCCATTGTATGCCTTCTTCCATGCCTTAGATATATCCTGAAACTTTTTTCATACATAGCAGAGTGTTACGTGTGCTACCACCTCCCACAGTTTATCTTGAGACTGTGACCAGCTTCAGACTCAATGGCAGTAGCAGACTGTGAGGTGGGTTGGAGGCAATCATCTGACCTCCCATCATTGGCATCACTGCAGCTTAACAGGAACCAGAGGAAAGTGGCAGTAAGGTGGTGATGAGGTCAGCATGATGCAAATGCCCTATAGGAAGTGCCAGATTGGCTCTGTTGGTGTATTTGCATGGTGCTGTACTTGCTACGACCTCACCCTCACATCTCCTCATAAACCATTATCATGAGAGGTCAGGTAAGCAGGCCCCAACCTGCTGACCCTTACTTTTCCATGGCCTCACATTCAGCAAGTTTTCCATCTGGGCCGATGAAGAATTCTAGAGAACTCAAAAACTTGCACACTACTTTGCGGTATTTTGGTTGGCCTAATAAAGCCATTGTCATAATATGGATTTAAAAAATAAAAAAATAAACTTGAAATTTTGCTTAGATATCTCAGTTCAACTGTGCGGCTCTTGGCAAATTCCTCCTGTCCTCCCATTTTTATTCCCAGACTCTGAGATTATTATACTTGCAAGTTGTGAAGATAGATGAGAATGTTTATTATAAGCCATTTTATACAGCAAAAAAGTGTGATATCAATAATACATAGTCATATTTTTCTCTGGCACAGTGACAAGAAGCTTGATCATGCATTGGCTTGGTGCAGTTTTAACACTTAAACCATCATAGCTATTGGCAGGCAGACTAGAGAAGCAACTTCACCATAGAGGTAAATTTAGAACTTCTTTTCAATTTCATTTCTACATTGGAAAATATTTTTTCCTGATGCTGAGCTAGGATGTACTTTTGTCAGTCTCATTATTGTTGTTTGTATATGGACTAGATCAGTGGTTCCCAAACAGTTCCTACCATGGACCACTTGAAAATTGCTAAGGGTCTTGGTAGACCACTTGATTTTTTTTTTATGTCTGTTGTAGCAATTTCAATATGGTGTGCTACATTCTTAATGATTTTTAATTGTATATTTACACAGTCCACACAGCCACCTGAATGAAGCTCATGGACCACTGATAGTCCACAGGCCATGGTTTGGAAACTCCTCAGCTAGGTAAAGTACAATTAGCACGGAACATTTCCAGGCCTGCTGACTGAATTTGCAAGCAAACAGGGAGGTTGCAGGAACAAGTGCACACATCCCTACTTGTGGAACATTTTTTGATTTTCGACACAACATTGATCTTCTATGAGCTATTCCTTTTCTATCTGGTATCAGCAGGATCTATTACTCACACATAACACACACACACACACACACACACACACACACACACACACACACTCTTTTGGGTTGCTGACATGTTACAAGGCATTTCTTTGCATTGATGATTCTGACCTTTATTAATTCAAGCACATTCAATCTTCACTACTGATCTGTCAAACATGGCACACTGTCACACTGAGATTTTGCAGGAAGCATTTTGCAATAGCTCATAAAGCATCAATCTGAGTCTGCCCACCAGTAGAAAACAATATGACTTCTCCAAGCTTTCAGCATTGAGAAGCTTAAAGGGACACATACATTCTTCCAGGCTGCAATCTGACAGAGACACCTGGGAACCATTCCCAATACTTTGGTTTATATCTAGTCCAATTGCAACTGCTGAATATAAATTAATCAATACAAAATCCAGCCTTAGCAATTTGGCTGCTTTGAGCATATTAATGTTTTTCTTTGTTGTGGTAGATTGTAATATTCCTTCTCTCATTTGCGTGCTTATCTCGTCTTTTATCCCTGACATGCCTCCCACTTTAAATATGCCTGAGCTTTGTGCCTAACAAATTTGCAAATCAAGTGTTTCCTCCCATAGATTTTTTTTCTTGAACTGGGAAAAATGGGGCTCACCCTAATCCATATATGTCATTCTGCATGTTGTGATTAAATAGTGATTAGGTGCAAACTGTTTAGTTTAATTTGCTTTGAAAAGCTGTGCTTGCACTGATAAAGGGTGGAAGCATTTCAGAGATGAGATATAGGGAACAGATGTTTAGTATAAAATATTGATACCACAGTAAGGAGATAAGCTTGGTATTTAATTTATCTTAATATTTCTATTACTACAAATTTAACAGCTTTTATCTTGTGGGGTAATTACAACTTTTTCAAGCAAGAGATAAGATTTATTTCAGTTTTGTCACTCTTAAACTCTTTACTTCACTCACTCCCGAATGAATATTCCTCTCAGTGGGACACGGTTTCCCTATTTTTGTTACAAATGCATTTTTGTCTATCTGGTAATCTGTATCTAAGGCTGGAACCAAGCTTAGTTAACTGGTCAACTGAGTCTCCATGGCCTTCATTAGATGATTAATGGAAAGGGAATGGGCAACCTTGGCAGCCAGCATGAAGCCTCTAGACAAGCCTGACTGCACTTTAGTACTTGGAGACTGACTATCCTTGCATGCCTGGTCATTGGAGCAGTACCTTCTTCCTGCTGTGCTCTAAGCCCTAAAGTTGGAAAACACCCACTCTAGAATTTATTTCAGGTATAGAATTAACTGCTTTAGCCCGGCCCTGACAGGAGTCACCTGTTTGTCCTGCTGGGCTTGATGGAATCTAATCATGATTATGGCTGAGCTGAAGTGCTCTTTAGAGATACAGCATTACTTTCCACCTCCAGCATACCTTATGTCACTGCCTCTACTTGTTGTATGTAGCAGTGCTGTAGTTTCGGCAGCTGGTAGCCCTCATTATTATTATTACTTGCCCCACAATTTTTTTTACAGCCCCAAAAACTTTATAGCATAAAACAAGGATATAAAAATGTTTGCTATTTTTATTACTGCTGCAACACTTACTAAACTGACCCCCCACCAGCAGTTTCTCCCTCTAAACACTCCCAATTTTCCCTATTTTGGCTCCTTTTGGTAGGAGGGTTCACATGTTATATTTAATGAGTATACAGCCTGTTTACCTCTATACATTCAGAGTTATCACATGCAATGTTCAAACAGTGTATAGTTTGTGTACCTGTGCACACAATAGTTGAGCTATACAACTGAAGAAATATACACTGTTTTGTACAGACACCTGGAGAGGCAGCTTGTGCCTCTGTTCAGTGCAAGGTGTGAACAAGGCTTTTGTCTCCTTTAATCAGTGGTATGCAGACCTGGTATAGATGAGATATGGTGACTGGCTTCCCAGAGCAATGTGACCTGAAGGTTCTGGGAAGCCAGAGGATAAGGAAGAGATGAGAAAGATACTTTTCTTGATGTCCTGCCCATTGGGAACCACATATAAAGGAACAGACAAAGGGTTTCAGCCAAGCTCTGGGAGGCAATGGTTTGCCCTTGGATTGGTTTGGATATCCAGCACCCCCTATTGGAAAGAAAGCCCACCAGAAGTCCTGTGTGACCAAGCCACAGAAGTAAAAGAAAATAAAACCTCAACTGTAGAAGGAGAAAAAAAAGGTGAGAAGTGAAAAAAGTAGTTTCCACTCCTGGGGAAATGAGAAATAAGCTGAGCCTGCAGCTGACATGAACAAAATCTTGTTCTTCCTCGTTTGAAATGCCAGAGGAGTAACAAAGGAAGGAGGCTACACTCACACAAGCAAAACAAAAGTGTGGATTTTGCTGCAAAATGATAGCAACATGCCATCTCCCCTGAGAGAATGTTATCTTCACTCTGTGATATGAGTTCAAACTTCAAAGCATGTTTATGTGCTTCTACATTAAACGGAAAAGACTCACCTCACTGTCCAAAAGTGAATATCAGTTTATGCTAGATTTACAAGCTGCACCCTCCTTTTCTTGTTGTTCACAGACTGCTTTTAACTATCAGAAAAACTGCCTATGCGTGTTCACTATGAGAGAAGAGCACAGCATCATTAGGCAAGGCGAAAGAAGAGGAAGAAGAGGAGGAGGAGGAAGAAAGCCATTTATTGAAGTCTCAAATGTGAGCATTTTCTGTGAAAGACCATAGTAGTTAAGAAAGGTATATATTTTGGACTGTAAATATTTACGTGATTCTTTATCATCTTTGTGCCGGTGCCTTTGATGCTACTCAAATGTAACATTCATAACATTTTGGTATTATTTATATTTAGTATACTATAGACTACAATGACAGTCTAGATATTTTTTAATAACTGAAAATATCAAGAGTACAAAACATTGGCTCTATGTCAGAAGTTTTTTTATTTAATATACATAGTGTATATAAAATACGTGAAACAGTGGATGTATTGTAAAGTATGAATGATAAATAGGCATGTTCCCCTCTTTCCATTGTAAGTACAAAGGGACATATGTATATGCTCTACCATGCAGTTACAGACCTAGCATAGAATAGGCAACCATGCAGGCTACAGGCCTTATTTATTATAGAGTAGGCTTGTGCCATACACTATACTTTTTAATATACGTACCAGAGGCACCAACTTCTCAAGATGATTGAGGTGGCCTGATGCAATGTCACGAGGAGCCAGAATGTAGAATTGAACACTCTCTGAACATTGAGGGGGCCCAGCCCTCAAAAAAAAAAAAAAAAAAAAAAGAGAGAGAGAGAGAGAGAGAGAGAGAGAGAGAGAGAGGTGTGTGTGGCAAAGTGACTCGAGTCCCCGGAACTGGCACCTATGGTATTCTCAGCGTAAAAGTGATAATATTATTAAAAAGGTGACGGGACCCCTGACCATTAGGTCCAGTCGTGACAGACTCTGGGGTTGCGGTGCTCATCTCACTTTATTGGCCGAGGGAGCCAGCATACAGTCATGTGGCCAGCATGACTAAGCGGCTTCTGGCGAACCAGAGCAGCGCACAGAAATGCCGTTTACCTTCCCGCCGGAGCGGTACCTATTTATCTACTTGCACTTTGACATGCTTTCAAACTGCTAGGTTGGCAGGAGCAGGGACCGAACAACGGGAGCTCACCCTGTCGCGGGGATTCAAACCACCGACCTTCTCATCGGCAAGTCCTAGGCTCTGTGGTTTAACCCACAGCGCCACCCACGTCCCTCTCGATAATATTATTAAGCAGCCCTAAATAAAAGTCTTCAATAAAACTAGTGTTTTGTCTCTCCTAATGATCTCAAAGTACAAGGGATCTTTAGAGTAACAATACCATTAGATAAATTAATTGTTCATCTTCCCTTTTTATTGGGAAACATATATATACTGCAACTTTTAAGACTGTCTCACTCTAGGGTGATAAATTCATGCAAACTGGAAAATTTGTTTTGCTCATGGTTCATTTGCTGGGATAGATTTGTATGAACAAGTTCATACTTCTTTGTTTTGTGTGTGTGTGTTTTTAAAAAAATACTCTCTGCTCAACTCAACTTTTTGCTCAACAGGGAAGTTAAGCATCATTATGTCTGGGTTCAATCAGCACAGTTGGTTAAACATGCCAAAATCACCATTCCTCACAAACAAGCCCTCCCCACAGTCTGCTCTGTGCCCAAGGCATCTATAAATAAATTGCTGCCATCCATCCATTAAGAATCTTATGCTGGAGTAATGGATGGAGATGCATAAGAAATGTTTTCCACTAAGCACATGCACTCTGCATCTCTGCATTCACTGAATCCATTCTAAACAAAGAAACTGCAGTGGTGATGATCAGATGCTCAGCAGAAGAACAGGGGCAAGGGATGGTTGAAAGGGGAGGGGGAGTTAGAACTATTAGAGTAGAACATGTGCACAGGGTTGGGTTGTTGTTTTGTTTTTTTCAAGAGGATTTAAAACAAATAGAATCCCCTTAAGGATTAACAGTCAACCCTGTTGCTGAGAAAACGAAGGGTATTTGAGGGCAGCGCTCATTCAGCCACAGTAGGTCTGCATGAGGTGAACGTGGTGCCTGCCAACAAAAAGTGTTAGCACAGGATCCCAGCAGGGAACATTCAGGAGCTTGCAGAGTGCAAAGAGCTTTTGTTTTTGCAAAGAAAAAGAGAGTTTGCCTGCCAGATGGCTTTTTGCAAGTGCTCACAGCTCTCAAATAAATATAAGGAAGTACTTTTAAAGAGTAAAGACTGCCATGATATAAATACAAAAGGGTGGGGTTTTTAAGCATTAAATAATTAAAACAATGCTATTTAAGGCAGGGGGGAATCACAAAGACATTCTTGCCAACATACTCAAATCTTTCGCCTGGAGTGACATGCCCACAGCAGTAGATTGCATTATTTCTTCATAAAACTGCTCAGTCATTTTTATTATATTTTTGGCTGAAAGATAAATATGAAAAAATTCAGGATCGGGATGAATTCAGTTTGGTTCACGTTTTAATGTGAGCCTACCTGATGCACATTTCCAGGAACAATATGCGAACTGAAATGAAATTATTCATCCAAATTTGCACTTCTCTGAATTTTGCAATGCAGTTCTCTATCCCACTCCCAAATTACAAAACTTCCTATATTAGGGGAAGTTGCACATAAATTTGCATACATCTGTGAAAATAAAATACAAAATTCCATTTTATTAGAGGAAATGGGTATACTAGAAAAATTGCAACTACAATTTTCATGAAGCCTTTGAAACTCTCCTCTTAGCATTTGATGCAGCACAATCTAAAGCGCTGTCACATGGAAGATGGAGCAAACTTGTTTTCTCCTGTACCGAAGGGTAGGACCCAAACCAAAGGCTTCAAGTTACAAGAAAAGAGAATCTGACTAAACATCAGGAATAATTTTCTGATGGTAGGAGCTGTTAGCTGGGTGTAACAAAGTAGCAGATGATGCACTGGGGGGCTCTGCCACTTACCTGACCTCCCTCTGGCCAAATATCTGCTGCTGACCGGGGGGAGGTGAGACGACAATGAGGTAGGTGTAGTAGAAAGGCTCAGGTAGAAGCACTGTTGGTGCCATTGTCACATTTATACTGTCCTGACCTCATTGTCGCCTCACCCATGTGGACCGCTTAGAGATTTTTATTATATTAGGCGGTATAATATTTGTCAATCAATCAATCAATCAAGGATTACTTAATTCAGGACTTCCAGTCTGCATTACACTTTGTAGATTTTGCTGCCTCTTAATTTGTTAATGTGAAGGTTGTTATTTTCATTTTATTGTATTTTGCATGAATAATTTTTATCTATGCATATTGTGCACCACCACCCTGAAATGGTGGTCAGTTTAGAAATATTTTAAATAAATAAGGATCCTTGCCCAATAAAGAGCTACATAGCCATAGCTACAGGATACAGAAAAGAAGCAATAATGTGGTGTGTGCAAGGCAGTCTATGTACAACTTGGCAGGGGTACTACTTTGTTGAAAAGCGAAAGAAGCAGAGAGTGAGTGCTTGGAACAAAACACCTGGTGAGATAGTTGTCTGACTCCAGCCTTAGGTTGAGCTTAATTAAAGCAAGGAGAGTGTGAAGGCATTCTGTCTTTGAAACAGTCCAAATCCATTTATATATCTGCCAAAACCTTCAGCACTTAGAGTCATGGTGAGCACAGCACCCCAAGCACTTAAGCAAAGTTGTTTGCTTATTTCTTTATTTATTTAACAGTAGAAAAACTCATACAGAAAAGTAATCTCTCTCTTAAACTTATTACTCTAAAACAGTTCCAGTGATATAAGCTGTAAAATAAATGGCCTAAACAACCAAAGCAAATTTCTACCTCTTGTTGAAACAATCTAAACTGAATTTTGCTTTATGGTAGTTTGATGAGATGATCTCCAATGACTAGCTGGTTTCTGGTTTGAGGTACCCATGTTGGAATGAAACAGTTTTGTAAGAAGCACCATGGCCTTTGAACATGGCCAGGAAACAAGGAAAGAGAATTGTGGAATGGGCACCTCCAAGTTCATTTGTACAAAACACAAGATCATGAGAGTGGGTGGGTTGAGGGCTATCTACAGCTTTTGAGGCATAAATATGAACAGTGGGGTTGACTGAGGATTCCCTTATGTGGCATCCAAAGAGATGGGAACGTGGTAGAAAACAGAAATACCTTGTAATGCTATCTCCAGCTATGTGTAGTATTTGAGTTTTGAGGTTATCTGAATCTTCCAACTTTCAGGATGTCCACAAGTTTTAGTGATATGAGAGAGGGATACCCCAAATGGTTGACTTCAACACCCCCCCACACACACACAATGTGTAGCCAGTAGGACGCATGGCCAGTGGCTACACAGTATGACCCTCATGACCTAATCCAATGTGTGAGGTGGTTCAAGCAAACATCTCTGTTGAGATCTCTGTGTGTAGTGCACCAGTGGTTTCTATTTCAAATCCATAATTAAGTCTAACTCATTTATTTTGTAAACCTGAATTTCAACCACTGGTGCTTCAAACCCCATCAGTAGCAGCAAACAAGATTGTGGTGGCAGGGGGACCTTGCGTCTTTGTTGCCACTGGTGGAAAAGCAGAGATGATTCTGAGAGATGGTTTTGCTCAGAAAAATAGCCCAAGGAGAAAGGTTTAAGCATCACATCTTCTCTGCTCTTCTCAGGACAAATTTTCATCCTCCACAACTTCATTTGGGGATGATGATCCAAAAGCTGATCACACATTTTCTGGCATAATTTTGACCTCTGTCAGTATGTTTTTAAGAAGTCATCAGCAGCAATATGACCACAGATATCAACTATTTTACCGGAAGCAAGTACAAAAAGAAATTTTATGTTGTTATCAACACAGTGTTTGAACCTCGAGATCATGATAACCTGCATCTTTTCCTGTTCCTTTAAAAAACCAGCTTTGCAAAACACCATGAACATCATTTTCACTGTCTCTTATTAATGACAGGCCCATATTACAAATTTTGGAAGATGTGATGTCTGTGATCTCCCAAAGGTCATTTGTGAGTTGGTCTCCTCTGAGTTATGAGACCTTACCATCTACAAAGAACTTGATCTGCTGACAGTAATGAGACAAACATGTATTAGCTTCATGCCTCAGAAATTGTAGTGCCCCCAGTGAATCCTTGGCATTTACTGTTTGCAGCTTAGCCAGTGTGAAATGTAGGGAGGGGGGGGGGTTTGTTATAAAGCAGCTGGAACACATGTCCATGATGGCAATAATTAACAGTATCCCAGTACTGGAAATATCTGATAGAGGGAGGGAAAAGAGAGGGGTTTTTTTAATCCATAAAAGAGGGTCAATTCAACAGTATTTAGCAATGACATTTAAGGCCCCTTCAGACACACACTTACCACATCAAAATCTCTTACTACTACACATATGGATGCACGTGTAAAGTGAAAATTTCAGGTATATCAAGGTAACTCAGAGCAATGATTATTAGTCAGTAAGGTTCCATGGATGTTCTGGTGATGATAAGACTATAGCACACTTCTGGGATTTTCTTCCACATGCCTGCAATTGCATGGAATAAAGATGGTAGGGCTGTCCCTGGTGATGCTACCCCTGCCCCCAAATCCCCATGTTGAGGAAGGTATGGAGAGAGGAACATGCTCTTTGTAGAAAGACTCTCCTTGTGTTTTACAACACTGGTTGCACAGGGAAATATGAATGCTCTCCCTACATCTCTAACAAACCTTCATTTCCAACAAATGTAAAGGGGGGAAATTGGTGATATTTGTGGGATTTCAGGGGTGCAGAAAAAATAATTTGTCTTTCTGATATGGAGGGTATTTAACAAAATTTCAGGTTTTTCTTAACTTCTTTAAAAGTAAAAGCCATTTAGACTTTCAAAATGCACCCCAAATATCCCTGAAACTAATGCTATGTGATTTGGTAGTGTTCTTTCTAGGGACATTGTATTTGGGGGGGGGGGGATATGGAAAAAAAGATTCCTGTGCCAGTCTAAAGATAGCATAAGATCTCTCGATATCAAAATATTAATTGTGGTTGTGTGTTCATAGCAAAGCCAGGAGTGTTTACCTTTGAATGTGAATGCCATTGAATGCTATCAACTTTATGCCACTCATTGTGAATTACTGTGCTCTACAGATGTAATAATTTTTTCTAAATGCTGCTATCAGTTGCAGAACTGACAGAAAGACCTTTAATGATGCCACAATTCATATGATTCTTTAAACATATTTTCCTCCCAGGTACTCTACATTGAACAGTAGCTTAAAATTTTCATCAAATCATGACAGCGTTACTCGAAACCTTCCGAACATTTCCAAACAAATTGCAGCAGCAAAGAAACCAAATTGAACTCAGAGAAGAAGTGTACACTTCTTTATCCTCACCCATTTCCCATATCCACTTTAGATCCATTTGGTTCTGCCAAAACTCTGGATGGGAGGTGGACTATGGAAACCGGAATGAATTACCCATCCTCTTTCTTCTCTAAAGTACAATGGTGAAAGAATAATGGGAGGGGAAATCTATCTAGTCTGTTCATGCATATTTATGGATAAATCATGAGTTCTGATTTAATCAATTTGTGAACATGGTTATAAAATCAGAGAGTATTGCGCCACTCTCCATATAAACTGACTTGGAACCTGCAATCATCATTTGAGGCCCTTCTTCATGTGCCTCCTCCATGAGATGTCCAGAGAGTGGCAACATGAGAGTGGGCTTTTCTGCAGTGGCTTTCAGTTTGTGGAATGTTCTCCCTAGGGAGGCTCGCCTGGCACCTTCATTACATCTCTTTAGACCCCAGGCAAAAACATTCCCCTTCTCCTGGCTTTTGTCTAATTTAACAATCTATGGCCTTTTAAACTATGTGTTGAGATGTTATTGTTTTGTCTTGTTACTATGTTATGTATTTATGTTATTTTATATTGTCAACTCTTGGGCTGGGGAGGAGAGTGGGGGCAAAGGAGATACCTGCCATGAGCATTACCAGGCTAGCAGCAGCAGCAGCAGCAGCTGCCTGTATGCGCAGAGATGCTCCTGTTGCTTCTTCCATCCCACCCCAACTTTAAAAAAACAACAACATAACTGAGCTCCAGCAAAGAAGGAGGCACCTGCCATGGGTTCTGCCTTTCTGGTCGCAGTGACCTGAGCACACTGGGACATTCCAGCTGCAGCTCCCCAACCATCTTTTCCCTGGCTAGCCCCAGCATGCAGGTCATGACCCACAGGCTGGGAAACACTGCCCTAATAGACCAGCTGCCACTGCCCCCAGCCATAATGAAAATAAAACACGGTAACACACAAAACAGAGACAGAGACTGAAGAATGAGACATAATTTGATTTTTTTAAAAGTAGTTTTCTAACCTTTTGCTGTGCAAATGCAACACTTATTGAGGGGAAATATTAGTTTTGTGCAATGACACAGTTAAGCAAAAAGGTATTTTACTAAATCACACCTTCTTTGCTTAAATTTGCAGCTCTAAGCTGAGAGTGTGTGTTGCATATTGGTTTGATGTGCATAAAAACAATTTCGAAGTGTTTACATTTGAGCTCCTCCCACACTTTGCGATTCAGGCCCTGGGCCAAATGGCCCTCTGCCCCCCCATTGGTTATGGTCCCATGCATGTTTAATCCAGAAGCAGCTGATGGGGAGGGCCAGCAGTGTGTACCAGGCCTCCTGGCACCAGCACTGCTGTTGCTTACCAGGAGGGACAGGAGTAATGGTAAAGGTAGCAGAGATTGGTGATGTACAGAGGCAGTGGCAGAGCCAAAGCACTGCTCCTACCAGTACGTCTGCACAGCAGCAAGCTCCTTGCCACCTCGCCCTGCCCCTTCCCTCCCAGTAAATCACAGTGATGCCAGTTCCAGCAAGCCAGGTGCATACTTTTGCCACGCCCCACTGTACTCACCTGGTCTATGTTCAATTGGGACTCACTCCCAGGTAAGTGTATATAGAATTGCAGCCTCTAGGGTAACTGTTATTTTAATGCATTCATGTTTAACTGAAAGGAGTAGACTATACATTGCTGAGTGAATGTTCAAAAGGAACCGTAGGGCAGCAGCAAAATGCTATCTTGTACATGTTAGCAAG
The DNA here is from genome assembly GCF_964188315.1 of Podarcis muralis. Lineage (NCBI taxonomy): Eukaryota > Metazoa > Chordata > Lepidosauria > Squamata > Lacertidae > Podarcis > Podarcis muralis. The sequence continues at coordinate 46,890,645 of NC_135656.1, read as the reverse complement.
GAATAGTTAGGTTAAAATGGTTTCTTGGCATAAATGAGATATAAGAAGTTAAAAGTCAAAGATAAACCCATGTTGGACTAAGCAGATGAGGGTGTTATTATGGAATAAGAAAGGTTAATTTATTTTAATAACCTCTTTAATTTGATGATGTAAAAGTGTAATGATAATGATGTCATGACATCATTTAGCCCTGGAACTGAAGGGGATTCTTAATTTTAGATAACAGAACCAAGAACAGCTCTGCAAAGAGGTTTGCCAAGCAGGGCAATGTGTTAGTTCCTGTAGGACTGTATGATCTTAGTGAGTGCTACATAAAAGGAATTATTATACTAGCATTCAGAAATCTCTTGCCATTTCCATTAAAATCACGATATTTTGAGGGCTTTATAAATTCTGTCCTTTTCATTTGCATGCTGTTGAAACATGACATTAAAGTTTTCAGTCCAAATGCATTTTTAAAATGCTGCTCTGAATACCATATGTATCTTTAGATTTCTTCTTCTAAAGTGGGAAAATGATAACCTGCAGGCTCTCATTGTTCTGCAAGAAACAAATGGTTCAAAGCGGATTACGGCAGGGAAAGTGGGAAATAAAGGATTGTTTAGGGGGCCTTAACTTTTAAAATGTTTGCAAAGATTACAAGGTTTTGGATCAATTAATGTACATTAGCCACATAAAAATGCTGCAGGACCTACATTGTACGACAGACTAAAGGCCAGGTGGCAGCATGAACTTCAAATAGCTTTGTCAAGCCTTAATATTATCCCTTTCTTATGCTTAATTATGAGATTTGACAGAGCAATAATGCACAATTCCAGCTTGCTTTAGTGTCCTTGACTTTTCTGCATTTTTTAAATAGAAACATTAGTAGCTATTCAGAATCCTATTTTCCTTGTGGTTTAGAAGGCTACAAGTATATTAAAAGTTCTCAAACTTTTTTGCCAACCGTCAGCTATTTTTAGTGTTAAAAACCCTTCATGATTAATTTTCTTCTACCTGAAAAGATGAAAATCGGTGGTTCCACCATGCAGTGCATACTGCACACATACCACGAGCTCTTCTGGTACATTGACTACCATTTCCACTGATATATTTATATTTAGATATACATTGTAATAATGGGTGCTATTCTAAACTTTTTACATGGATCATGGCATCAGAACAGCATGCATGGATTTCATATAAAATATGCCTCTTAAGAACTATATGCCCCTGGTACAAGCTCCTAGTTTATACATAACCTTGAAAGAACAGCTAACATTCTGACCCTAATAGTTGAAGTAAAGAGCAGAGAACTAATCCTTTTTATTTGCCAGGAAGGTCTGTTCACTGGTTATCAGCCTCCTGTAAGCAGGAACCAGACTCCCAAGAGACAATGAAGATATATTTTACGGTAAAGTCAGTGCTTTTTAATGGGGATACGCAGGGGTACGCATACCCCTAAACATTTTGTGAATCTAAGTTTGGCCTCATTGAGGGCAGTATTTCAATATGAGTAGGAAAATGAGAGTTCCCCTAAATGGTTGGGTTTTTTTTAAAGAAAAAAAGCACTGGATAAAGTTATGATTCTGGAATTATAGAAATAAATACATAGTCTTACCAAATTAATATTGCACCCTCTTTCATTCAAACTTATCTCACAAAAACACAATAGTACATTAGAAGTAACAAACGGCGATTCAAAGGGCTGAGTGTTGTGTGGGTCACTGCCTAAGGAAACGCCTTCCCTTCTCCATAGATGTTTTTTTCAAGTCAAAGTATACTAAAACCCTAGGTTTTTAATGGTTAGCTAGCTCACAGCTCCAACAAGACCTCCTCTTTGCTCCACTGTGATCTCAAGGATCAGCCCTACACTACGCTGGATCAGGGAACAAAGGGATGGGTGAGAGACTCTGTTCCCTTGCTGGCATAGGATTTTGAAGGGGCGAGCTTAACTTTTGCAGAAGGCACAGATCGCAAATCCCTGACTTTATTCTCTGCTTGCTCCCAAATCAGGTATACCTCTCTCCATTCCTATTTTTCTTTCTTTTACTGTGAGTGTTGTGACACATTGCCATGCTCACTCTGTAGGTTCTTGCGTTGTTAGGAAACTAGTCACTCTATAAAATTAAGGTATGTGCATATATGGAATGATCATTTAGTGCCTTCATATTTGTAACCTTGTTGTCTAAAGCAGCAACCATATACTCTGTCTCTTTCATTTCCACGCAATAAACCATTTTCCCCCTACTGCTTGGTGTGACAAGTTCCTTATTAGGCATAAGGTTAAAGACATACACACATCTTAATCTTTGAAATTGATTTGCAATGTTTCTCACAGTCATGCTCTTGCAATATTACTTGGGAATTACAGCAGAGATGAGGAAAGGCAGAGTGTTTTCTGGACCAAACCCTTAAGTCCCAAATGGCGTGGGAGGCTGACACACACACACACACCTTGCAACAAACAAAAGCAATCAGCTGCGAAACACATGGCACCTTCTCAGCAATCTCCAAGGAAACCTCCTGGCACCATGGCTCACCCCAGGGCAAGAGGCAGCACAGAATCATCACCCCACACCTCTGCCAAACATAGACAGAGCATGTGTGACACTGCCAAACCAACTGATTGCCCAGGAGCCAAAGTATTCTTCTGTAAACACATTCCTATTGTAAAGCAATTTCTGAAATCAAAGACAGTTTCATTCTGGAATGAGGGACTAAAGTAATCAGCTTCTCAGCATGTGGTAATGGTAGCTACCTGCTTTGGATGTATGTCCAATGAATGCCAACCACAAAGGTGCGAAGTTGGCACACACACTCATAGTATATTGCAGTCTTAACTGAAAACAGGGTACAAATTTCAGGGTTGGAGAGCTACACTAATGTGATCTAACTGACAAAAAGTAATCAGATAGCAATCTAAAAAATAAGGAATAATGTGAATGATGCAGATTTACTGACTGGCACATGGTGTAGGCCAGGGGTCAGCAAACTTTTTCAGAAGGGCCTTAGACCTTGTGGGGGGCCAGACTATATTTTGAAAAAAGAAGAAGAAGAAATTCCTATGCCCCACAAATAACCCAGAGATGCATTTTAAATAAAAGGGTGCATTCTACTCATGTAAAAACATGCTGATTCCTGGACCATCCATGGGCTGGATTGAGAAGGCAGTTGGGCCGCATCTGGCCCCTGGGCCTTAGTTTGCCTACCCATGGTGTAGGCAAAGTAGACTGCTTTTCTCCTACCCTCAAAATGCTCTGGAATCCAGGGAGGCTCTTCAAAGAAACTGAAGTCACCCAGCTTTTTATAAGCTTATAACTTATACTAAGGTTCTATTCGATATTTTAAATGTATTTTTTATATTTCCAGAATACAAACCAATTTCTTTAATTTGTTTCTGTCCCAGATAGTTACACAGAACCATGTGGTTGCTAGATCTTCAAAACATCATAGCTTTCAAAAATAAAAAAGAAAAGAACCCCACCCCATAACATTTTAAAGGAAGTTTTAATTATGAATAAATCTGAACGTGGCTCTTCAAACAGAAAAAGGAGCTGAAAGAACCAAAACGGCAAAGTTTACTTCATGTATGACTCAGAATATGTTGTCTATCATAAATGTATAGAACCTTTCCCGTACATCATCATCAATGCACAAAGTCTTCTTCTAACACAAAAAGTGTTATGTTAAGGTGTAGTTAACTGCATGATAGTTGGCAAACAACATCCTGATCCAGCAAAGAAATTTCATGCATGGATGGACTCAGAAATATATTCTCTTTCCAAACTGAAATGGGGAAAAAAAAAACATGTAAATGTCTACCAGTGAGCTGCTTGAATTATTAACTTTTCAGAGCTGCTGTTCTGAGGCCTGAGTAATTGCTACAGTATAGGGACTTCTGTATAGTTAGCCTGAATTTTGTGAATACAGATGGAGCAAGAGATTATGTGCTGATCTTGCTTCGCATGGCAAGGAAATTGGCAGACATGTTTTGAATCACAAGAAAGGGAATCAGAGTGTTTGCTTAAAAACAGTAGTTGAACTTCCAACACATACTCGGCATGACATGGGGAGCGGGGCGGGGCGGGGGGAGAATAAAACTTATTTTCTGACACAAAATACACTTTTGTAGAGATGCAATTGTGTTAACTCATTGATGCTGTTTTTCATGACAACAGACAACGATCTAGATAGAACACGGAGGTCTTCACTTACTGTTTCTGTCAACTTTACTCTGCTGTAATTGCTGCTTTTCAGTGATTTCTTTCTGCTTTGGTCTGTGGGGAAAGAAACATGCAGAGAAAATATCAGACTAAAGGAAGAGTTAAGGACTCTTAGGAAGAATGTAGCAAAGTCATCCCGGAACTGTTGGAGATCATTTTTAATGTGGATAGGAAATCTTTCTTTTCTGTATGTAGTTTCACAATTAGTGACAACAATCTCCTTGAGGTCACAGAACTGAGGAGCTATCTCAAGAGCTGCTATGGACTGATAGGAAGGGAATCATTCTCAGCAGGGTTTAAAACCCCATTTTTAGAAAAACTCAAGATTAAATTGCAACAGATCTGTGGATTTAAAAATTATTTGTTGTTACTTGCTTGTATCTAATCCAATTGTGGGGCATGTAAATGGCCCCAGGTTAAATCCAGGCATAGATTATACTTAACTAAATGGTCAGTATAGACAACAGCAGGCTAAATGGACAAATAGTCTGATGGTATAAGGCAGCATCTTCCGTTCCTCATAAAAACAATAACAAGTTTGTTAATTCATGTAAAATTATCACTCTTTATGAAGCAAACAGAATTGTTTCTTTGTAATGCAAATCTATTATGATTATTATTCATTAAATTTGTATAGTGCCCTTCATCCAAAGATCACAGTGCGGTTCACAACATAAAAAAAATAAAATGAGAATGCAAAATACATAACAAAACAAGAACAAATACAAACCAATAACCCGCCTCCACGAACACATTTAAAAGGCCATAAAATGTTAACCAGCCAAAGGCCTGGTTGTAGAGAAAGGCTTTTGCATGGGATCAAAAGCTATGTAATGAAGGTGCCAAGCAAGCCTCCCTGGGGAGAGCATTCCACAAAGGCGGATCCACCACAGAAAAGGCCTGTTCTTGTGTTGCCCCCCTCCAGACCTCTCATGGAGGAGGCTCAAAAAGAAGGGCCTCAGAAGATGATGGCAGTGGCCAGATTGGTTCATATGGGGAGACGTGCTCCTTGAAGTATTGCAGTCCTGAGCCATTTAAGGCTTTATATAATGTGTTGCAAATAATCTAACCTAGAAGTTACTAAAGCACAGACAACAGAAGTTAGGATACCCCTCTCTAGATAGGGGCTCAGCTGGGCCATCAGCTGAAGGTGATGGAAGGCACTCCATGCCATTGAGGCCACCTGAGCCTCAAACGACAGCAAAAGATCCAGAAGTACCTTCAAGCTTCATACATGCTCATTCAGAGGGAGTGCAACCCTTTCAAGAAGGTCTAGCGAACCACCCACTAACAGTGTCTCAGTCTTGTCTGGATTGAGCTTCAGTTTGTTGGCTCTCACCCATCCATTACTGAGGCAAGACAATGGTCCAGCACATCCACTGCCATACCTGCAAATGTAAAGGAGAAGTAGTGCTGTGTGTCATTAGCAGATTGCTGACAAAGTGTTTCAACTCCAGATGACCCTACTCAGTGGTTTTCATGTAGATGTTAAACAGCATGGGACATAAACGGAACCCTGAGGAATCCCACATTGAAGGCTCCATGGGGCATAATAGCATGCCCCAAGCATCGCTCTATGGAAATGATCATTCAAGTAGGACCAAAACCAACACAGTGGTGCCACCCACCCCTAACTTGGACAGCTACTCCATAAGGATACCAAGGCTGATGGTATCAAAAGCCGCTGAGAGGTTAAGAAGAATTAACAAGAACACATTTCTCTTGTCTCTCTCCTGACAGAAGTCATCATAGTGAGTGACCAAAGCAGTTTCTTTGCCAAAATCAAAATGTAAAAAATTGGACAATATCTAGTACATAGGCCAACTGATATCTGTATTGCAATAGGCAAACAGGGCCAATATTGTTGCATAAGCAAAAGCTACCACAATGAGTTCCACTAGTGCAACAAGACTTTCCTCACTCTCCTCCACACATGCCCTCCCCAAATCTGCTCAGGAGGTCATTAGAACCCTAGAAAGGGGAGGGGGGGAGGGAAGATCACTTTATATGACAAACAGAAAAGCTTGCACTGATAAAGCAATTGCCTTAGCACAACATTAAATTACACGATTTGATGTGATAATCACATATGGTCCAAAATTCAGAGAAAGGTAATGCTCACTCTGTATCCTCCCTAAATAACACTACAGTGGTACCTCGGGTTAAGTACTTAATTCGTTCCGGAGGTCCGTACTTAACCTGAAACTGGTCTTAACCAGAAGCACCACTTTAGCTAATGGGGCCTCCTGCTGTCGCCGCGCCGTCAGAGCCCAATATCTGTTCTTATCCTGAAGCAAAGTTCTTAACCTGAAGCACTATTTCTGGGTTAGCGGAGTGTGTAACCTGAAGGCGTATGTAACCTGAAGCGTATGTAACCTGAAGCGTATGTAACCCGAGGTACCACTGTATTGTCTGATAGTAATTTTAGTGTGTAAAACATAACTGCATTCTTTAAAACAGGTAGAGTCAAACCTCGTTCCCGAACACCTCCGCTTTGGAACGTTTCGGCTCCCAAACACCAAAAACCCGGAAGTAACTATTCTGGTTTTCTAATGATTTTCGCAAGATGAATGTACTACGCGGCTTCCGTTTTGGGTTTCCCTGTTGTATTGAGGCTTCCACTTTCAGTTTTCAGTTGTCGAACAACTAAGGTTTGACTGTATCACACAATATAATATTTTACAGACTGCACTGAAGATATGACACATGAAATAATTTTGGCTAATACCAGAACAAATATGTGAATTACAAGTGAAATATTTTTTAAATTTGACAATTGTAGCTTTAGCAGGTTAATAGTAAAAAGGAAGTGGGGAGGAAAAGAAGTAACCTTCACATTCTCCATTAAATATCAACGAACAGATTAATGATAGAAATACATGCTTGGGCACCCTACCATATTCTTCAATATTTCTCTAATGACAATAGGGACACCCTAAGGAAAAAGCAGGACATTCCAAGATCAAATCAGAAACCAGGACGGGTTCTCTAAATCAGTGATGTCCTGGAAAACAGGGACACTTGGAGGGTCTGCAAAAGGCAATTTTCCTGCAACCATGAAATCACTGCTTGAGAAAGTTATTAACTTTTTTCTTTAATGTGTTAAACAGTCTTTTAGAATGCTTTTAAATGGTTTTCATTTGTTGCTTTCTTTTAATGTTTATTATTGTTGTATCTGCCATCCTGGGCTCCTTCAGTAGGAATAGCAGAATAGGAATCAAAATAAAACAACAACAACGTATATTTAACATACATTATTCCTCTTTTAATTCTTCTAGCACAGAAACCCCCCCCCCCATAATGCATTCAATTATTTCTGCATGTACTATAGCTGAGCAGAAACTATTGCATGGGATAAGATCAAACGCGTTTGAATCACCAGTCTTGGTCTCTAGGTAGAAACAGATTGATATCTATTTCTTATTTATTTGCATGATTTACAAAGAGATACGTGCCTTAATCCTTGAGCTACCAAAGCAACAGATACTAGATACTAGTTGATTGATTTATGTAGGTCACACAAGAGGTCAATTCAAATTGTAATATTAACAATAACAATAATGAATGTTAATTGAGAGCACACAATGTTATTTAATCCATAAATGGAACTCACTGTCAAATATTTGTCTAGATTATTAGTATTTTGACCATTTTAAACTTTCCACATTCTCCTCTCCAATTTAAATCTCATTTATTGTATGGTGTAAGTGTTCCTTTGCATATATTTTTGTGTGCAGTGCACATATTTTGTTGGTATTCTCATTTTATACCATGCTTTTCTCCAGTTTGGAAAAAAGCCCTGCAAGCTAAGACTCAAAGTGAAGAATCAGGCAGATTTATACCAACTTCTCTAGCTTGAAACTTCTGGAGGGGTTTGTCCTGGCTCCAACTGGTTCATGAATTTGAACCATAGCTGTCAACCTTCCTTTTTTTGCAGAAAGTTCCCTTATTCCAGCACCGTTTCCTGCTGCTTCCCGCTGCTATCCCAGATTGTTAGATATCCCGTAGACTGTCCTCGGGACAGGTGAGGCTGCTGATTCCTTATTTTCGAGGTTGCAGGTCCCTGATTGTTGTTAGCCGCCCTGAGCCTGGCTTCGGCTGGGGAGGGCGGGATATAAATAAAATTTATTATTATTAATTATTATTATTATTATTATTATTATTATTATTATTATTATTATTAAATCTGAAAGTTGACAGCTGTGATTTGAACTCAGGCTGTGATTTCTACCCAAATCCTTAATGTTCTTATCAGAGTGGTACAAGGGCAAAATGTGGTTCAAAGGCACATAAGAAAAATGAAGGTGTCAGTCCAACAACTACACAGCCACTGCAACCCCATAAGAGAAAGGGGCAGGCACAACTCAGTGCAGCAAGGAGTTCTGATTCTTAAGACTGGGTAAGCACCTTTCTGAGAAGGGTGACCCCCCATCTGTTCACACATACATTGGTGCCTGTGCCTCTATGGCCTGGGTAATGGAAGAGGCATAACTACCTCCTTAGCGGTAAACAGGACAGGCAGTGTAACCCCCTCCCCTAGAGAGGCATGATTAAACATGGGTTTTGACAACTCTAGAGGCAGAGCTGCTGGTGCAACAGGCTAAGTGGATGGACCCGAACCTGCCTCTGACACCTTGCATAGTGGAGACTAGTGGAGAGATGGGTTGGAGTGCAAGAAATGTCCCCTAGGACAGAAATGCCCATTACCCACAATGAAGGAGAGGAAAATCCTATTTGGTGAGATCTAGTAACTTCTGAGATTTCAACCTGTCTGGCATTTCCTTCATCAGAATAAATGGAACATGCAGCTTTCAATTCATTTCAATTCAGTGAGGACATAAGGCTCTAGAAATCCAAGTGTTTAATATGTCAGCAATATCATACAAAATAACCAATATTAACAATAGATCACTTGAATTTTGTCTAGCACTGGCAAACAAGCAGCTAATTAGTGGCAATAATTTACTTCAGAAAAGCATTTTCGTGATTTGCTGGGTCACAACCTATAATTAATGTATTTTGTGTGTTTCTTCTGCCATGATAATTGATATAATGCATAATGCAAAAGGACCAATTCTTTCTCGAATGCAATTAAAATTAAACCATTCTCTCACTATGACAAAGCGTGCTGGATATTTCAAAGCTAGAAATCTTCAAAAATCAGTGCCACATGGTTAATTGAAAACAGAGGATATGATTAATAAGTTGACTTGTTTTTAATGCTCTGATTAAACTTACACATTTCTCATGAAAATTTTCTATGCTGATTTCACCAAAAGCATTTGAATAAACTTGAAAAACACAGGGAAACTTATTTAATCCCATTCTGTTTTCATAAGCTTTTAAAATTTTGGAATATGCAGCTGCTATAAGGCTTCCTTATCTCTTCCCCCACCTTTCTGTCTGTCTCTGTTTTTGACTTAGAAATGATTGCACTTACAAATAGTGCATGCTATGTACTTAATGTTTATTTAAACCCTGCAGAATATATGTTTTGCAAATACTTACAATATCATACCACTCTATCATTTTGCACTGGTTGTTATGGAGCTGTCTATAAATTACCTATTTACTTTTTTATGTATGTAATGATGCAGGCAGACCAAAGAGCATAAGAAACAGAATTGTCACGAGTGCATGAAGATGGCCTGTGGGACCTTTCCCCCCAGTCTTTTACTTGGTGGTGCTTCTGAACCAGAGAGAGATAGCGCATGTCAATGAAGAGCTTTGCTACACTCTACTTAATGGAAGAGACAGAAGGTCCTCCAGATCCCTTCTTTGGATACGGGGGTGCCATATTGCCAGCAGGATTGTGGGTGCCCACCACCGTACCATAGATGTACGATGACACCTGCAAACATCTGCACGTAGTGTTGTGATATCACATGCACTACATGCAGGCGTGTACATGTGATGTCGCATGTCCTTGTTGCGGTGGCAGCTCCTCTTCCTCCTCCTCTCCGCAGTCAGTGAGGCACTCTTTGCCATGGGGAGGGACTCAGACTCAGAGGCTGAGAGACTCTGTCTCCGTGTCTGAGCCATCCACCTGGAAAAGGGTGACTCACTAGCTGGCTGCAGAGGGCGGAGCTGAACTGTTTCTCTCTGGCTGCCTCTCCCTGGCTTTGGTCATTGCTTTTGTGGATGCCCAGCCCCCACAGTTATATTATTGTCGATGCCCAAGAGCACCCACAGCCCCCTGGAATTGGGTCCTATGTTTGGTTACTTCATAGCAAGCAGTGTGCATCTGTATGGTCAAAGGCTGAAGACAAATAAACCAAATGTGCTACCTGATGTCTGTCTCTACTTTGCAAGAGTCAAAAACCAGTGCCTGCACTGGAGGGAGGGGGGTTATCAACTTGGATTTTTGAAAATTTTGAAGTGACAAGTAACCAAGAATATTAACAAAATCAATAATCACTATTTATAGATTGCCTATCCTAATTGTTTCACAACCTGGACTAGATGACCCTTGGGTCCCCTCACAATTCTATTATTTTCTTGAGTTCTCACAAAACCCTTCAGGCCAGTATTATTATTTCCATGTTAGATATAAGGGCTGAAGCTGAGAGATTCTGACATCTCTGCAACCATGAATGAGACAGATAGGACCTCAAGACTTTTAGGTAATATTAATACTCTTAACTAGAGGATGGTTGAGTTCACCCAAGCCTGCTATGGATTAAGCTGTAAATTTATCAGAATTCTTTTTTGGGAGAAGGCTTAAAAAGTGGTTTATGTTCCCAATCCAATCAAATCCAAGAGGCTTAAATAAATGACTCTCCCCCTAACTCCTTGCCATCTCCACAAGTTTGTCTGACAGCTCCCCCACCCCCAGCTGCTGAAACACCCTTCCACCTAGGAGGGAGAGATTGGGTGCAGCAGTATTAGTGCAGTGGGATGTACAAAAAAATTAACCACTCCCCACTGCTCAGGAGAGGCCCTGCTAGACTCCCATTTGTTTTTCAGGGACTCTTGGCTGTGGGAAGCTGTCAGTTTTCAACACAAGAGAAATTCCTGGCAGGAATCACCTTTGGTTGCACAGAATTCTTTGCCAATGTAAGCTGAAGCCTCAGTCAAGGTGCCTTTGGGTGGTGGTGGGGTAGTGAGGAACTGTAAGGTAACTTACACAAAAGCAAAATCCACCACTGATTAGAAGGGTAGGCCACTGTTAATTTCCTTTTTGAGAAACCGACTACAGCCACAAAGGCGTAAAAAATAAAAATGTACCCTTCACATCGCAGCTGCACAAATTAAAAACTGCACAACAGATGGAATGAAATGTGATTCCCTAATCTGTTCATCAGGTATATTACACTTTACAGTTCTTTTTTTTTAAAAAAATAATAATTCACAGGTGTACTGCTACATATTATTTACATGAGAGGTGGGAAACTCTATCTTGCCAGTGGGCTGAATCCTTCAATCCCTCACCCTCCGCAGGCCAACTTTAACAGATAAGCAGAGCTGCCATCTGTCAATCCCCTGATGTCATAATGGCATCAGGGGATTGACATCTGTCAAAGCTCAAAGGGGATGGCTGTAACTGCCAACAAACAGATGTGTGGTTACAGTGCACTTTCAAGGCTTACTCCATTAGCCCAAAGCAGTTTGCATTGAATCCATTTGCTAAAGCAGAAATGGAGTCCACTTGCTAAAGAAGGAATGGAGCAGTCCCCTTTGAAGGCATGATCCCACCCCCAGTCAGCTGACTGGCAGTGGGAAGATACCTTCAAAGGGGTTTGCTCATTTATACAAAGTGGTTTGCATTGAACCTGCTTGCTGAAATTGACCCTCTTTCCCCCGCTCTAGAGGGGGGAAAACCCATGTTTTAGCAAGTGGGCTCAATGCAAACTACTTCTAAATAGAGATCCCTCAGCTGCATCTGATTCCTGTGGGTCTCCCTGTCTGTGCCAATCAGCTAATTGGTGCTAACTTATAAACACCAATTGCAAAAAAAAACACAATCAGAAGTTCACTTTAGACTCTCAGTTTTTCCTTTGTAGCCACATCCTCAACTACTCCACACCTGGAATCCTATATGACATCAGGTGAGGAGCAGGCGCAGGAATGATCTCATAGGCCAAATTGGGACCTGGCTGTTAGTATTTTGTCTTTGATAGCTCTGGGAAAACCCAATGACTAGGTAGAAGAAATCCCAGGATAAAAGTGGTTCTTGGAGTTTATTCCCCTTGTGTTGGACCTTTAAATGTACACAATATTGTTCAGGAAAAAAGGTGTTAAACATGACTATGACTCCTCGACACCAAAGTACATTTCTTGGGCTTCCCTCCAGCGTTCCTAGCTAGTGGCAATAAAATAATAGCCCATCAGTTCTACTTATAAGCCTATGTTTTTAAGTCATAATGTTATGTTACATGAATAAATCACTGCAATTTTGGAAAGCACATAATATACATGCACCGTAGGTTGAGAAAGGCTATGACCTTCTCTGTCGTACATGAGTTCAGTCATTGGAGGTGACAGGATATCTACTAAACAAGATGGATCATTTCTTTCATAGTACACTGGGAGAATTCTTATGAACTACTTACTATATGCACAATCCTTAGAAATGGGTTTGAACTATTTTAAAACAAATATTGACAAATATTGTTATACTAATTCAAAACTTCTAAATGAGCTACTTTTCAGGATTTCATTATTCAGATAAAAACCAAGGGCATAAGAGCAGAATTGAATGATTCCTCTGGAAAGGAATCATGGACCATATTTCTATAGCTTAGTTGCTTTTATATGCAGAAAACATTCAGACTTGGAAAAGTATCAGCAGGAAATAAAGGAAAGGATAAATCCAAATGAAACATTGATATATTTAAAAGAAGCTGTAGAGTAGGAGGGAGGAACCATTTTCAGCTCAAGGCAGTAATGGTGATGATGATGATGATGATGATGATGATGATATCATCCATTTTATTTATAGACTGCCCTGTATTTGAAAATTACAGAGTGGTTTACAAGATATATAACAAAAACAAACAAACAAAACCCACCCAATGTTCTCATTGCATCACAAAAATTTCAAAATACATTAAAATCTAACTTACATTTAATAGGTTAGGAGCAGGCACAGGACAAGTAGTCCAGTGCTTGGTCTCAGAAAACCCAAAATGCCTGGGTGAATAAATGCTGAAAAGAGAATACTTGATGCACATTCAAGGGCAGGGAGTTTCATAGGCAGAGAACCATAAATAGCCAGACCTTGCTCAACAGGCAGCACTCATATGTGGGATCACAAGAAGGGCTTTTCCTGCATATCTCAAAGGCTGGGCTGGCAGATGCTGCAAGATGTGCTTATTTAAGTATTCAGGCTCCAGAGATTTATAAGCAAGTACACAAACAGACAGCACAAATCATACTAATGTAGCATGATTCCATTTTGATATTTTGATGCACCATTCCATGTGGTTACAGGTGCCATGGCAACTATTAATGTTTTCTTTAGTGCCCCTAGACAATTAATTCGGTCTGTGAACTACTACTACTACTACTACTACTACTACTACTACTACTACTATTATTATTATTATTATTATTATTATTATTATTATTATTATTTCTAGCCCTTTTTGAAAGAATGTTATGGAGCAAAATGTGCAGGTACCTTCTAAGTGGTTTCTGTAAGGTGAGAGTGAGTGTGGTGTGGACACCTTGTACATTTTTCCTGGAAGTGAAGAATTCTTCCTGTTGCACTAGACAGAAACAGCATCAGTGTGTGTATAAAAGCAATATTGTATGTTTGCCACAATGAGGACCAGTAGAGCATAGCTGACTTTCCATGGCATATGTTTTCTTGGTGTTTGTGTGTGTCTGTTTTTGTTTTGTTTTGTTTTGTTATACCATGCTCCTAATGCCACCCATTTTGTGCTATGCTCCCCCCAGCAGCTATTTTGTGAATGGAGTCCCTAGCCCTTTCTCAAGATTCAAAATTTGCCCACTGTCCAAAAAGGTTGGCAACCCCTGCACTACTCAATACTTAGCGGGCACATTCCGAACCACTTGCAGCTTCCAAACTCCGTTCAAGGATACCCCATGTAGAGCATGTTATAGTAATCCAGAAGTGGAGTTATGGCAACATGAATCACTGTAGGCAGGCTAATGGCATCCAAAAATTATGGGAGCTGTTACGCTAGCTGGAAACAGACACACCTATCCATTTTTGCCACCTGGACCTCCAGTGATACTGCTGGATCCAGGCAATGCATGTTTTTCTTCAAAGGGGCTGCAACCCCTTCATGCACAGGCCATATCCCCAATTCTGGAACACAGGAAGCACCCTCACAATCCTGTCAGGATTCAGCCTTTGGCCCAACAACTGCACAGCTATACTAGATTCAGATGGATGAAAAAAGAAGAAGAACTGGGCATGATTTCCAAATTGGTGAAACCTTGTTCCAAATCCTTGAATAACCTTTGCCAGCAGCTTCATGTAGATGCTACATAGAATGAGAAATAATGGACTCCTGCATGGCCCTGCAATACAACTGGAAACCTTGTAGGGGTGACCTGTCAGTTTTGGGTATGACCAGAGGGCATGCCAGAGGAAAAGGTCAGTGGAAAAATTGATGTGCCTCTTGCCTTTGTACAACAGGCAAAATTCTAGCCATACAAAAACCAGAGGTTTCTATTCAAGCACACAAACCTCTGTCAGGCAAGCAAGAGTCACTATCCCAGTTTGAATACACATTCTAGCCAGGCAAAGCTCCCAATGAAGGTGTGGAGCAAGGCCATTGAGGGATGGTGAGAGTCCCGTGCAATAGAAAGGCCTGGAGAGCTACATTTGGCCCTCAGATATGAGGTTCCCCAGATCAATCAATGGGGGCAGGACACGTTCTGATACACACAAAAGAGAATACAGATTGTGCTACAGGATTTCATTAAGATTCCAGCCAGCATTCAGTTTCCACTACTCCAGAATTCTAGCTTCAAGTTAAAAGAAGGGAGACTACAGTAACAGCTGTTCAACATTGGAAAAGACTCCCATGAGAGGTGGTGCACTCTCCTTCACTGGAGGTACTTAAGTAGAGGTTGGATGGCCATCTGTCTTGGATGCTTTAGTTGTGATTCCTGCTTTGCAAGGGGTTGGACTAGATGACCCTTGGGGTCCCTTCCAACTCTACAATTCTATGATTCTATGACCTGATGTCTCCAGCAAGCTCACAGGCAGAGCACAAAGGCAGCAGCCCTAATCAATCTACAGCAACTGGTACTTAGAAGGTATACTATTTGCCATTGCTAATACACACTGATAGACATATTCTCCAGAGATTGCATATTCATAGCAAAACTTTTCTGAACTGTGAAGCCATCCAGGGACCAACCTATTTATTTATAAGAATTAGATATTTCTTTTGATCATATATACACCATTCATCTTCTGTCCTTTTAAAAAGCTTTTCTTGACAGGCTATTAACAATGGAACTGATAGGGTAAAAAGTGCTCTTCTTTTTTGTATGAGCCTCTGTTTCGGTGCAATGAAGACTCAAGTCACATGGAAAGCTACTAGTCCCATACCTTTTTTTTTTAAAAAAAAGATCACAGCAGAAGGAAACTTTTCCAGAAATTCATTTTCAGTTGCTAAACAAACAAAGCAATCCCAAGTATTATCAACTCCAAGTTGATAATATGTTTGATTAGAAATTTAATTGAAATATTCTAGCATATACTTTTTTGGGGAGACATAGTTTAATATAATTTTTAAAATAGCATTCACTCAATAGGAATGAACTTATTAAGGCTTTTCATTGTTTAATGTTTTATTTAGAGACATGCATTGAAGACCTTGATAGACGATGAAGTGACAGCATTTTCCACAAATGACATGCATAAATGAAACGTTCTACCATGTAAGCCATCACATCTACAGTCAGGTGTGATTTATAATAAAAAAGCAGCCTAAATGAATGCTTTTATTTTGACAGGAAGGTTCCTCATTCTCCCCACCCCCCAACTTTACTTTCTTCTTCCTTTTAAAGACGCATAAGCCTCTTCTGTCATCTTGGAAGCTCTTACTGTCAGAAGGGAGAAAGAAAGCACCTCACGGAGTAGGAGGACTGTCATATGGCAATAGATTTGGCTGTCAAACACTAAAAAGTACTGCCACTCAGTGTCAAAACAATAACAACAAAACAATTATTTTTAAAAAATTCATGAAGTCCAAGCTATGCAGACAATAGTAACATTCAAAGAGCGATCTGGCTTGTTAGACCCAAGGGAAGAGCCATAGCACAGTGGTAGAGCAATATACTTTGTACACAAAAGGTCCCAAATTCAATTCTTGGTGTCTCCAGGTAGGATGGGAAAAGACTCCTGCCTAAAACACTAAAGAGCTTCTCATTGCCAGTGACAATGCTGAGCTAGAGCAGCTAATGGCCTGACTTTTGTATAAGGTAGATTTCTACAAATAAATATGGCCCACAGCTGGAGTGCATAGCATTGTAGCACGTGCTACTGAGACCTCCAAAGTTATTCTTGCAGGAGACGCCCTAGAAGAAGTTTTCTGCTCAGCTGGACAAGCTGAGGCCTCCATTGCAGGACAGCTCACCACCACGTCCCAGCCAATGGTGTTCCTTTCCAGTGACAGTCTGGCACAGAGGAGACTACTCACATTCCCAAATCCACCATTTCTGCTATTTGGAAGCTATAATGGGGCAGGAATGCAGCAAGTGGCATTGTGATAACTTAAAACTCTTTGTGGCATACATTTTGAGTGGTCCTTGACAGCGGAAATCATAACAGAGCCAGAGAGCTCTATTGGAGGTTATACATTAAAATGAGTCATGTACTTCCTCAGAAAAGAGAAGTGCTTCAGTAAATCCCTGCTATCCCAATCCTAAACATATTACCTGGAAGTGCCATTGATTTCAATTCAAACTTACTCAATAGGCTAGGGTGCTTAGGACGGCAAGCACAGCTATTTATATTAGAGATCTGACCCAATTAATATACTGATCTTCTCAATACCAGAAATAATGTTCTGTGGACTTACCTTCAAGGTGTGTGTACAGTAGCTGTGTCAGCATGCAGAAGAGCTTGCATCAACATAACATCAGATGAACACTAGATGGAAGCCAACTGGAAAAGGCACTTGTTCTCTGCTCCCCACCATTTGCAATCTCATTATTTACCACCACATATCAGGTCGGGTTTTTTGCACTGATAATCTCCTAGTATCCAGAATGCCTTAAAGTGAGAAATCTCTATGTAGGACAAGAAGCTACAGTTAGAACTGGATATGGAACAACTGATTGGTTCAAAATTGGGAAAGGAGTACGACAAGGCTGTATTTTGTCTCCCTGCTTATTTAATTTATATGCAGAATACATCATGCGAAAGGCTGGGCTGGATGAATCCCAAGCTGGAATTAAGATTGCCGGAAGAAATATCAACAACCTCAGATATGCAGATGACACAACCATGATGGCAGAAAGTGAGGAGGAATTAAAGAACCTTTTAATGAGGGTGAAAGAGGAGAGCGCAAAATATGGTCTGAAGCTCAACATCAAAAAAACGAAGATCATGGCCACTGGTCCCATCACCTCCTGGCAAATAGAAGGGGAAGAAATGGAGGCAGTGAGAGATTTTACTTTCTTGGGCTCCATGATCACTGCAGATGGTGACAGCAGCCACGAAATTAAAAGACGCCTGCTCCTTGGCAGAAAAGCAATGACAAACCTAGACAGCATCTTGAGAAGTAGAGACGTCACCTTGCCAACAAAGGTCCGTATAGTTAAAGCCATGGTTTTCCCAGTAGTGATGTATGGAAGTGAGAGCTGGACCATAAAGAAGGCTGATCGCCGAAGAATTGATGCTTTTGAATTATGGTGCTGGAGAAGACTCTTGAGAGTCCCATGACTGCAAGAAGATCAAACGCATCCATTCTTAATGAAATCAGCCCTGAGTGCTCACTGGAAGGACAGATTGTGAAGCTGAGGCTGCAGTACTTTGGCCACCTCATGAGAAGAGAAGACTCCCTGGAGAAGACACTGATGCTGGGAAAGATGGAGGGCACAAGGAGAAGGGGGCGACAGAGGACGAGATGGTTGGATAGTGTTTTCGAGGTTACCAGCATGAGTTTGACCAAACTGTGGGAGGTAGTGGAGGACAGAGATGCCTGGCGTGCTCTGGTCCATGGGGTCACGAAGAGTCGGACACAACTAAACGACTAAACAACAACAACAACAACAACAACAACAACAACAACATCAGGTCGGGTTTTTTGCACTGATAATCTCCTAGTATCCAGAATGCCTTAAAGTAATGTAGAATGACTTACTTATTGCTCTGTTCACACAAGCTCAGACACCTGTTCCTGTGTTGTATTAACACAGGATGTCCTATTGCCACCAAGTAAGCTTTCATATCTGTACCAACCTAGGTTACCTCATAATAATATATGTTGTGAACATTGTGCTGGCACAGCAACCATGATTACTACTCCAGAATTCTATTCTAGTATGAGAAGTCACAGGATACAGGCACAAGGCTATTTTTTTTTAAAGGGAGTTAGGTAATTGCACTACTGTAATATTTAGGATCCTAGCTTACTATATCCACTGACAAAAATCAGCTAGAAACACCCATATAGAGGGGTGCTTGAACACAAATCAAAATGTAGTCTGCATACACATCATACATTTAAAGCACATCTAAAGCACAAAACCCTAAGAATCCTGGGAACTGTAGTTTACTCTTCACAGGGCTACAATTCCCAGCAGCCTAAAATATGGTTCCTACGATTCTTAGGAGTGGGGTTGCTTAAATTGACATCAATATTCTCAAGGAATTGTGGAAAAAGAAGAAAAGGAATGAGAGCACAGTATGTTACAGACCACATCTTGAAGCATCCTTTTGTGTTTACTCAAAAGCTTAAATGTGTCCCTGGGGTTTTTGGATTAAGTTGCATTATCTTAAAGTATACATAGTTCTGTATTTCATGACTATCAGCCTCATGGTTTTTTTAAATTCCCATTTGTATATATGCAGGGCAACTAAGGATAACACTTCGTGCAACTGAGAAGTAGACACTAGTTCATAAGAGTTTATACCATAACAGTGTTAGAGTGCTTCCAAACTGTTGCTATTTTGCGTGTAGAATTCAACAGCAAATTCAAACTGTGCAATTGCAGTGGATCTGGTGCTCTTGTGCAGCAAACCTGCTTGTTAAAAGAAATCAGACCTTTTGTGGTATGGAAAGTGATTGGGAAAACTACTGGAAAGTGTGTGGGGTGGGGAACTGCTTGATGCAGCTTGGAGAGGTCCAATAACAAATCAGAATGAATGCCCAATAAACAGGTTGTCTGAAGGTGACCTTAGTTTTTGAGATGTCCCCAGACTCACTGATGTTTCAACTCTCATGAATCTCTCAGAAGTACAAAAGGATTTTGGTGTGTGTATGTGTGTGGATATGCATTTGAAATCCACCTTCCTTCCTGAGACATATTTGCACTGCAGTGTATAAATAACTAGAAAAATCTGACTGATTATTTTTCTTCTTCAAACCTAACTGTTAAATGAAAGGAAATGATATGGTAGTATTGTATCCTGGATACGCTTTTCTCCCTTTTTCATTTTGTACATTTTTATAGCTTTATGTGTGAAATGTTGTTGAAGTAATCTGCCCCCCCTTTCAAAAACAACAAAAAAAGAAAAAGTAAAACCACCACAACCAGATTTTCTATTTACAGTTCCCTGTCTCCTGTCTGTCACATTTTGTTATATTTTCCCCTGGAGGTCTCTAATATATTTGGTGACCTTACACTGAAGGTAAATTCTGTCTCAACAAACACTAAAATGGGACGCGAATGCTATAAATTATGTGACCAGTGACCGGAATGGTGCTGCAACATTCCTTACAACATGTGATTCCAAAGGTACTATGTTTCTATCATTTATAGTAGGTCAGGCTGTTACAGTGAATAACCCAACATAAACCTTACATGCTTTCTTGTTGTAATGTCAAATTTGTGTTAAAGAGTAGTGGCAGTGTGGCTTTTAGATGGAAACAGCTCTCGAGTTCATGTTTATTGGGGGTTTTCCTTCTTCAAGGTACAATAAAACATCCGTTCATTTTGAAACAGGCAGTTCCTACAGTGGATGGCTTTCCTTCTGCCATTTACAGATAAAATGCAAACATGAAAATGTAGAAGTCATTTCTATCTCTTTTGACCTTATTCACAGCATCTCCATCTTGATTCCTACCCAAGATGGAGTTCCCTGTGAAGGAAGCTACACCCCAGTCACTGTTCAATATCCTTTTTTTTTTTTTTTTTTTTGCATGATATTACGCGAATCCTGAATGCCATGCTCCATTCACTCACTGGTTTTTATTGATAAGAAAATAGATCAAACCAATTCAACAGCTTACAAGTAAAACAATATCAAAGCAAACCAATTTTGAAAATGGAAAAAAATGTGTCAATCAGGTCTACTATTTTCTATGGTTAGATATATGAATTGGATATTGTGGGTATCAGGGAGCCCCTTCATTACTTTTGCATAGCACCAAGCTCTGGGCACAAGACAATTTGAGAAATAAAGAGAAGAATTTCCTAGATCTATTTTACAAGCCCAGCCACAGTGAACCTGGGATCACTGGCGGCACTCAGTATGAGAGCAGCACTGACGACAGGACAATGGCTGGATCTACACTGATCTGTAAAAATGTTTTTAAAAAGTAATAAAGCTCTCAATACAATTTTCCATTGAACTGGTGAATCACTGCTCTACAGCGCCCTCTGGTGTCACATTTTATAACACATTTTTAACGTTTTAGCTAACCATTGTAGATTAGTCCGATGGCTTGGGGTTACAATGGCCACAACCTTATTGATTACAGATGTAAGTAGACTTTGGCCTAGGCACTGGGTATGTATCCTGAACCAGCCTAGCCCTCATTTACTGAGGTACCCTAAGCATTTTGTTCCAGTTTCAACTAAGGATCCAACCCAATGGCTTATTTTGCCAAAAGTTTTAACTGTTGCTATGAGGTTGGCAAAACTTCCAGACATGTCCAATTTGTCTGCAGGCAATTTTTCCCCTGGCTGAAAATACAATGCTAAATTATACAGGGAGCATGGGATGTCCATTGTTGACTGTGCTGCACAGCCTCAGCACAAGTGGAATTTAAGCTACAGTGACAGTGGAGACTGTCTCCCTCAGGCCAGTCTCCACAAACCACACCCAGTAGCCTGGCCATGATTGGCAGATTTGAATTACCGTAATTTTTTTGTCAGGGTGTCCAGAAGACCCCTGCAACTGGACAAGGCTGTTAGTGCCACTGCCAGTCATGTGCCGATTCCCCCTGCCCAGTGGCGTAGCGTGGGTTGTCAGCACCCGGGGCAAGGCAAGTAATTTGCGCCCCCTAACCCGTGGATTTGTGCCCCCTAACCTGTGGATTTGCCCTAACCCCAGATGTTGCGCCCGGTGCGGCCGGCCCCCCCTGCACCCCCCACGCTACGCCACTGCCCCCGCCCCTGTTCCCCCACAGCCACACTAGGCTGCAATCGCTGCCACCAGAATAAGAATAAGTGGCCCTGTTTGAAAATGAAGAAAAAATGGGTGTATCTTACAGAATTAGGAATCAAAATTCTAATAGTTCTTCCTCTATTCTAAATTTTTGCTATGTGCACTAAGTAGCCAAGTGAAGGCCATTTGTTTTGGAAGGAAGGGTGGACTAAATGTGTAAGAAATAACTGACAAATTGACTAATTTGGTCCAATTGAAAGAAAGGCAGAGGCATGCACACACATATACAGGCAAGCAAGCACACACACACACACAGAATAACACAGAAGTGGGGTATTTCCCATTGCAGCACTGCACTAAGAAGACAGCTCCTTACATTAGCATTGTGATAGTGAGGAAAGCCCTTTCAAAATTGGTTACCTCTTTTTGGAAAAGTGCCAATTCTCCCTCTGGCACAGTATCTGTTTAGAAAGTTGTAGGCAGAGGAAACACAAACAAAGTAAAACAATTCCATGGGCCACAGGATTGCCAGCCATGAGATAGAAAAAAGTAATGGAAGAGACTGTTTGACTCCTGCTTTTTGTATGTTGTGTAAATAGCCCCTGGAATATATTAAAACATTAAGAGAGCTTAATCTAAGTGCTAATCTGATGGAATTTCCTGGCAAGCATCACAAATACAAGAAACAAATCAAAATCAAAATATGTCTTCATGGTATGCAATCCTGTCCACTGCTATGCTAGCTAAAAACCCTGCCCCCTTGCCCCTTTGTCTATAGATTTTATCATCTTTTCACTTTATGAATGAATAATTTACACCACCACTTACATTATCTCAACCTGGTATAGCTATTAATATGTCTAAAATGAATGGGGGAAGGCTAAAAGGGGAATGCAACATGGTGGAAACTGTCATTTCAGGAAATAGAAGGTCATGTCCCAAGGACTTCACTAAACACATTTCCAAAGGCAAATAAAATTCAGACATTTTTGTTTACAGTGTTTTACAGTGATCTGTAAGAATCTTGCCAACTTGGTTACCAACCAGATTGGATAGCATCCCAGCAGGCAGCATGGAAAAATTATATCATCGAAGTTCTTGTTGACAAATGTTTCTGTAAATGCTAATGGACTTCTGTGCTGCTTCTTATTTTGCTTTGGTGTGCAAGAAGGAAATGAGCACATGCTAGGGATTCTAATGAGATAAGATGTTGGTGGAAAGAAAGTGCAGTGATTATATGGAAGAAATGATGATGAAGTTTCCTACGCTTCCCATTATTACTTCTTTACCAGATGTTTGACAATACAAAATGTAGAAGAAAAAATATGATTATTCATATTTAATGTCTGTTTTGCCAAAAAAATAATAATGTTGCATTCATAGCATGTGGTAAATGTAGAACATAAATTCAATATCACTGTCTTTTGTTTAAAACAAAGCTTTTTCTCTATTATTAGCTCAAATGTTTTAGGTAGCTTAGCTAGTCATAGTTCTGTAGAAAAAGAAACTAGTGTATTTGCTTTTTCCAGGGGTTCAATTATATCTTTTAAAAAATCAGTGGGAAAGCATGCATAATTTTGAATAAAAACAATTGCTTTTGCTTCAGGTTAAATAATGTCACCTACTGTGATGCAATTAGAATCAATTTTGCTACTGAGCACAGCTAGAGTCTTAATAAAAGGTCAATGGGAGACTGAAAGATGTTCACTTTGCCCGATAGTGCAAGTCTTCCTTCCATCTGCAAACACACACATATACACTATTGTAAAAATGTGTGGTCTCAAACATGTTTTGGACAGGAAAAAGCTAAAGGGTTTTTAGAACCTTTGATAATAATTGGCTATGAAGGGATATGGTTCAAGGTGTTTTATTAATCCTAATCCTATTCCTAGAAGATTTTGTATGTTGTTCAAAAATATATAAAGTCAGCCACCCAAGATATCTCATGGAGATATAAAAGAGTGTACATTGTATTAAATCTTCAAGGTCTGGTACAATACCTTCCATGAAAGACACCAAGTATGTTCTACATAAAGCAGAATCCTTAGGTATGCAACACCAACTGTAAGCCATTTTAACAGTGATATACAGTAGTACCTCAGATTACAGACACTTCAGGTTACAGACTCTGCTAACCCAGAAATAGTACCTCGGGTTAAGAACTTTGCTTCAGGATGAGAACAGAAATTGTGCTGTGGCAGCGGAAGGCCCCATTAGCTAAAGTGGTGCTTCAGGTTAAGAACAGTTTCAGGTTAAGAACGGACCTCCAGAACAAATTAAGTTCTTAACCTGAGGTACCACTGTACTAAATAAAGGCATTCAAATCTCCAGAAATAACTAGCATTCACATGAACATCTTCCAGAAGTTATTTCCACCCTACCATCACATGTCAATGTCACCATTTACCCTTTTGACAAATAGCACTATCCGAGTACTGATATAATAATAATAATAATAATAATAATAATAATAATAATAATAATAATAATAATTTATTATTTATACCCCGCCCATCTGGCTGGGCCTCCCCAGCCACTCTGGGCGGCTTCCATAAAAACCAAAAATACAATAAAATCTCACATGTTAAAAACTTCCCTGAACAGGGCTGCCTTAAGATGTCTCTTGAATGTCAGGTAGTTATTTATCACTTTGACATCTGCTGGAAGGGCGTTCCACAGGGTGGGCGCCACTACCGAGAAGGCCCTCTGCCTGGTTCCCTGTAGCTTTGCTTCTCGCAATGAGGGAACCGCCAGAAGGCCCTTGGCGCTGGACCTCAGCGTCCGGGCAGAATGATGGGGGTGGAGACGCTCCTTCAGGTATACTGGACCGAGGCCGTTTAGGGCTTTAAAGGTCAGCACCAACACTTTGAATTGTGCTCGGAAACGTACTGGGAGCCAATGCAAGTCTTTCAAGACCGGTGTTATATGGTCTCGGCGGCCGCTCCCAGTCACCAGTCTAGCTGCCGCATTCTGGATTAGTTGTAGTTTCCGAGTCACCTTCAAAGGTAGCCCCACGTAGAGTGCATTGCAGTAGTCCAAGCGGGAGATAACCAGAGCATGTACCACTCTGGCGAGACAGTCCACAGGCAGATAGGGTCTCAGCCTACGTACCAGATGGAGCTGGTAAACAGCTGCCCTGGACACGGATTTGACCTGTGCCTCCATGGACAGCTGTGAGTCCAAAATGACTCCCAGGCTACGCACCTGGTCCTTCAGGGGCACAGTTACCCCATTCAGGACCAGGGAATCCTCCACACCTGCCCGCCTCCTGTCCCCCAAAAACAGTACTTCTGTCTTGTCAGGATTCAACCTCAATCTGTTAGCCGCCATCCATCCTCCAACCGCCTCCAGACACTCACACAGGACCTTCACCGCCTTCACTGGTTCTGATTTAAAAGAGAGGTAGAGCTGGGTATCATCCGCATACTGATGAACACCCAGCCCAAACCTCCTGATGATCTCTCCCAGCGGCTGCATGTAAATGTTGAAAAGCATGGGGGAGAGGACAGAACCCTGAGGCACCCCACAAGTGAGAGCCCAGGGGTCTGAACACTCATCCCCCACCACCACTTTCTGAACACGGCCCAGGAGGAAGGAGCGGAACCACTGTATAACAGTGCCCCCAGCTCCCAGCCCCTCAAGACGGTCCAGAAGGATGCTATGGTCGATGGTATCAAACGCCGCTGAGAGATCCAGCAGAACTAGGAAACAGCTCTCACCTTTGTCCCTAGCCCGCCGGAGATCATCAACCAGTGCGACCAAGGCAGTTTCAGTCCCATGATGAGGCCTGAATCCCGACTGGAAGGGATCCAAATGGTCCGCTTCTTCCAGGCGTGCCTGGAGTTGTTCGGCAACCGCTCGCTCAATCACCTTGCCCAGGAATGGAAGATTTGAGACTGGGCGATAGTTGGCCATCGTGGCCGCATCTAAAGATGGTTTTTTAAGAAGCGGTTTAATAACCGCCTCTTTCAGCGGGTCTGGGAAGGCTCCCTCACGGAGGGAAGCATTCACCACCCCACGAAGCCCATTGCCCAGTCCTTCCCGGCTAGCTTTTATAAGCCAGGATGGGCAAGGATCCAGGAGACAGGTGGTTGGTTTCACTCGTCCAAGCAGCCTGCCCACATCCTCGGAGGTAACAGATTGGAATTGATCCCACTCAACTTGACTAGACAGAACTCTAGCACTCTCCCGCCCCGGCCCTGCTCCCACGGTGGAGTCTACTTCTTCCCGAATCTGAGCGATTTTATCTGCAAAAAACTTTGCAAAATCATTGCAGGAGAACATGTGGCCCGTACTGGGCCCCGATGTTGCAGGTGGTTCCGCTAAATTGTGAACCACCTGAAAAAGTCTCCTGCTGCTGTTTTCTGCAGATGCAATAGAGGCGGTGAAGAAATTCTTCTTCGCCGTCGCTATCGCCACTTGGTAGGCTCGACGTTGAGCTCTAACCTGTGTCCGGTCAGATTCGGAATGAGTTCTCCGCCACCGGCGCTCTAGCCGTCTCAACGATTGTTTCATTGCCCTCAGATCCGTGGAAAACCACGGGGCTGTCCGGGCTCCATGCAATCGGAGAGGGCGCTTCGGAGCCAAACAGTCAATAGCCCTGGTTAACTCCACATTCCAGCGGGCCACCAGGGAATCAGCTGAAAGGCATCAACATGGGATAAAGCATCCCCTACCACTCTCTGGAAACCATTTGGATCCATTAAGTGGCGGGGGCGGACCATCCGAATTGGTCCCACCTCCCTGCAGAGGGGATGGGTCGCAGAGAAGTCCAGTTGCACCAGGAAGTGATCTGACCATGGCACTTCTTTCGTTTCGCTTTTACTTAGTGTCAGATCACCAACATCCATAGAGGTAAACACCAGGTCCAAGGCATGTCCACGGCTATGGGTTGGGCCAGACTTATTCAGGGACAGCCCCATGGAGGCCATGCTTTCCACGAAGTCCCGAGCGGCCCCTTGTAAGGTCGTGTCGGCATGGATGTTAAAATTGTCGCGTATTCCACGCGGCGCTTTCAGCGAGACACTAAGAGTTCCAGGTTTTTCCAGTGCAGTCTTTTTTAATGTGAGCTATATACAGGCATTTACAAAAGAAACAGTCCATACAGAGTACTTACAAACGAATACTCTCCACCACAGCACCACCACACTACAGCACAACCACCACACCACTGTTAAACAGGCTTTCCTTTTTAAAACAGGTGATAGCCAATTACACTAATCACACTCCTGCTGAGTCACTCTGACCCAGCAGAGTATTGCATCATCCTGTTGAAGCCTGCAGACTTATCCAGTATCCTGCGAATCCCAACACTCCTCCTTAAGTCAAAGGCTTGAGACCTAATAATTCTCTTAAGTCTCGAAATTTAGGAGCATCCAAACATTTTGTATACAAATCTGCCACATTACATTTTGTGTTACAGTGCTGTACCTTTAACACATTTCTTTCCAAAGCATTTTTCACATTTCCGTATCTTATAGCAATATGTTTACTCTTGCTTTTAAAGTTCTGTTGGTTGGCAAGCTGTTGTGCAGCCATGTTGTCACTTAGCACAGTGATTGGCATTTCAGAAGGTATTCCAAGCTCTTTTGTTAGGCAAGCAAACCATTCTATTTGTGATACACATTCGCTTATGGCTGAGTACTCTGCTTCACAAGTACTTGTGGCAACAAATGTTTGTTTCTGGGATTTCCACTGAACCAGGGCATTTCCAATATATATGGCATAGCCAGTGGTAGACTTTCCATTTTCTCTGTCCCCCCAGCTGGCATCAGCGTATGCATACACTTGCTGATCATATCCTGTATCCAGCACCAGTTTGTAATCTTTTGTGCCTTTCAGATACCTTAGGATTCTTTTAAGTGCTACCCAATCTCTCTGAGCCGGGTCTGCACTTCTTTGGCTTAACATGTGCACTGCCAATGTTATGTCGGGTCTTGTCCAACAACTTAAATATAACAGAGAACCCAACAGAGAATGAAACGCTGTTGCATTCTCCCATTTTTGCCCTTCTGGTTCATTTTTGTACTGGGTAGTTATGGGAGTGTCAACCTCATTTGCCCTCTCCATTCCATATGTCTTCAGTAACTTTTCGATTTTTTCCTTCTGACTCAGAGAGTAGACGCCCTCTTCATTTCTCTGAACCTCTACTCCTAAGTAATTCTGAATCTCTCCCAAATACTTCAGTTTGTATTTGTTACCTAGGCTGTTTATAAACCAAGACACTTGCTTTTGTGCAGTTGTTATTAGACAGATATCATCAACATACAAAAGTAAATAACAAACACTTCCTTGCACCATTGCTGAATATAAACAGGAATCAGCCAGGCTTTGTTTGAATCCCATCTTTTTCAAAGTTGTGTCTATGCATTCATGCCATAGACGTGCACTTTGGTGTAAACCGTATAGTGCCCTTTGCAGTTTTAACACCATGCTGTCTTTTTCCAGCTCATAACCTGGTATTTGCTGTAAATACACCTCGGCATCAATAGGAGCATTTAAATATGCTGAGGCAACATCAAAATGATTAACTTTTAACCCTCTCAGACTTGCCATTGCTAAAACTGATTTTACTGTTTCAGCCTTTGCTGTTGGGGCAAACACTTCATCATAATGTATCATTTTCCTCTGTGTAAAGCCCCGTGCAACCAACCTGGCTTTCCTCTGACAACTACCATCAGCCAGCTTTTTCACTTTAAAAACCCACTTACAGCTTATGGGCTTTTTACCTTCAGGCAATTCTGTAGGTACAAACACATTGTTGTTTAGCAGAGAGTTATACTCTGCCTGCATTGCCTTTAACCACGCCTCTTTCTCTAGAGTAGGTAACTCTTGCACTTCTTCAAAGTTTTCTGGCTCAATTACACAAACCTGGTTTATGGTGGCTGGGAACCCATAACGGTCTGGAGGTTGACCTTTATTACTTCTTGCAGACCTCCTTGGTTCATTAATCTCACCCCCTGGGCTACCTTCAGGACTGCTTTTGGGGTGGATTGACTCTGTAGATCTACCTCCTCCTGTCCCTGTTGCACTTTCTTCTCTCCCCTGCTTTATGCTAGCAGCTGGAGAAAAATGCTCAACCTTTACCTCCTCCCTTTCAGTTTCTCTGGGAGAGCTGCCAATTCTCAGCTTTGTTTCAACTGCCTTATCAGGTATGCTCGGCAGTAAAACTTTTTCTGGCAGCAGGTTTGCATGTATCTTGGGCCAATTTCTTTGCTCATTAAAGCTGGCTGATCGACTATAACTCAAAAGATTTTTATCATCTTCAAACCTATAGGCTTTCGTACCACTTTCATACCCAAGAAATAGCAACTGCTGTGCCCTTTTCCCACCTTTTCTTCGGTTCTTTACAGGTATGTCAACCCATGCCTTTGTCCCAAAGATTCTCAAATGTTGCAAACTGGGACTTTTGTTATAGAGAATTTTATAGGGTATGTCATCTAGTACCCTTGACCACAAGCGATTCCCAATATAATTTGCGGTCTTAATACTCTCAGCCCAGTACTTAATTGGAAGATTTGCATCTGCTAACAATGCTTTCATTTGTGTCTGCAAGACACCTCCCCTACGCTCTGCTACCCCGTTCTCCTGAGGCGTCGCCACATTGGTAAGCCTATGTTTAATCCCTTGGGAACGCAACCAGTTTCTTAGGGAGCTTGCCATAAACTCTCCTCCCCTGTCTGTCTGAATAGAGCACACCTTTTCGCCCAGTTGCCTTTCTACCCTTCTTACCCAGAACTTCAAAGTTTGGGCAACGTCAGACTTTTGCTTTAATGGATAGACCCAGCCAAATCTAGAATAGTCATCCACTAGGATCAAACAATACTTATTATGGGAGACACTTGGTGGAAAAGGACCAGTTACATCAGCATGAATCAACTCCAGTGGTTTTTTGGTTTCTCTCTGGCTTGCTCTTGCTACTGGGCAAGCCCTGCTTTTAACCTCCTTGCAGATATTGCAGTCTAAGTAATTATCACAACTTTTAACGTTTTTCATCCCCCCACACAACTCCAATGTTTTGTTTAGCACCTTATAGCTAGCATGAGCCAGACGCCTGTGCAGGAGATGAATACACATATCATGGGTTGGGACATTTTGCACATTCGCAACATTAGACTCACACTGCAGTACATACATATTAGTTCTAAGGTTAGCATTTGCCAACACTGCCCCATTTTGCTTTATCTGGCACTGATCTCCCACAAAGTTTACTTCAAAGCCTGCTTTTGCCAAGTCAGGAATGCTCAGGAGATTGTTTTGCAAACTAGGCACACACAACACATTCCTGAATGTGTGTCTCAGCTGTGGGAACACAACCTCCCCCTCACAAACCACATTAGCTTTCTGGCCCGTAGCAAGACTTACATGTTTTTTGTTTGAAGCCCTAGCATCAGTTAGCAGTCCTTTTCTTTTACAAAAGGTTTGAGAAGCTCCACTGTCCAGAACCCACAGCTCTTCATTTTCTTGGCCATCTGCAGACACCCAAGCGGTAGACTCTCTCTGCTGCCTCCTGTGCTTCTGCTGTTTTTGTTGTTTTCTTGGGCAGTCCCGCAGCAGATGTCCACTGGACTTGCAGCAAAAACACCTTTTTACTTTGTTGACCACCGGCTGGTCTGCAGCAGCTCCTCCTGGCTGTTTCTCCGGCTCCCGACACCTCTGCTCTTCCCGGCTGTTGTTCCCTCTGGGATGCTCCAACAGCTGGGCTGAGGTCATCTTTCGCTCTGCACGCCTGTCCTCCTCTGCATACAACCGTCCGGTAACGTATTCCAGAGTCAGCTTATCAGTCTCTACCGACTCGAGGGAATTGACCAGCATATCATAGCTGTCATCAAGGGAACTCAGGACTATAAAGACTTTGTCCTCTTCCCCCACAGGCCTCCCTCTTAAGGCTAGCTCCTGGAAACAGCCTGTTAGGAATTTCAGGTGGTTTACCAGTGAGTCCCCCGGTTTCTTCCGACACCGGTACAGTCTCCTGGTCAGTGTTATCAGTGAGCCAGCTGTCTCTCGCACATGGACAGCCTTGAGCGCCTTCCACGCCTCACTTGCCGTCACCTTATCAGCTACGTAGACTAGCTGGCTGTCGTCCACTCCAAGGATGATCGTAGCCAAAGCTTTCTCATCCTTTTCAAGCTGGGCCTCTGCTAGTGCCAGCTTTTCATCGTCGTCCTCCCACTCCTCAGGGGGCTGCGGTGGAGTTTCCACCACCTTCCACAGGCCCTCACGCTTGAGGAAGTGTTGCATGCGGACCGACCAGATGCTGTAGTTCGTGGCCGTCAGCTTCTCCAGCAACATGCCAGTTCTGGACTGCTCCATCCCTGCAGCTCACCTCCAGCACCCACGGCTAGATAACTGCCACCTGTACTCTTGCGCAGCGGAAGCGTGCTGGGCCCATAACCCTGTCGCGTATTCCACGCGGCGCTTTCAGCGAGACACTAAGAGTTCCAGGTTTTTCCAGTGCAGTCTTTTTTAATGTGAGCTATATACAGGCATTTACAAAAGAAACAGTCCATACAGAGTACTTACAAACGAATACTCTCCACCACAGCACCACCACACTACAGCACAACCACCACACCACTGTTAAACAGGCTTTCCTTTTTAAAACAGGTGATAGCCAATTACACTAATCACACTCCTGCTGAGTCACTCTGACCCAGCAGAGTATTGCATCATCCTGTTGAAGCCTGCAGACTTATCCAGTATCCTGCGAATCCCAACAAAAATCCCCTAGGACGACCAAGCTAGGTGTCTCCAGGAGAACATCCGCCACGACCTGAAGCAGCTCGGGCAGGGAATCCTTGGTGCAGCGGGGAGGTCGGTACACCAAAAGGAATCCTGTACTGCCCCTATTGCCCAACTTCCAGAACATGCACTCAGAAAACTGGGTCTTCCCAACAGGACGCCTGGTGCAAACTAATGACTTCCTAAAAATCACTGCAACCCCCCCTCCCCGCCCACATGACCTGGGTTGCTGTGCGTAAGAGAAACCTGGTGGACAAGCAGCGGCAAGGACAGGCCCATCTGCTTCATCCAACCAGGTCTCTGTTATACAAGCCAGGTCAAATCCTCCATCCATGATCAAGTCATGGATGGCAGTGGTCTTATGAATCATTGACCTGGCATTGCACAGCAGCACCTTCAGGTCATGTGGGTATCCCTTGCTGATTCTAGTATCCATCCGGTCAGGACCAGACCCGGAGGCAGGGATAGTCCTCAGACAACGACTAAACCTGCCTCCTCTGTAATGATAGGGTCTGGTCTGATATGGACATCCTGTAGGCCTCAGCAAACTAGGAGAAGTAAGCCTTGAAAAACACACTGAAACTACACTCATCTTAAGGTGATTTTATAACCACATGTTTTTGATACGGACTCAAAGAGTTCCAAAAAGAACAAGTAACACTGTTAAAATGTAAGAAAAGCTTGCTGGATCAGACCAAGGGCCCATCTAGTCCAGCTTCCAGTTTTCACAATGGGTAACCAGATGCTTATGGGAAGCCCACTAGCAGGGCCAGAATACAAGCTCCCTCTGCTCTCCTGTGGTTTCCAGCAACTGGTGTTCAGAAGCACACTGCCTCCAACTGTGGAGACAGAGTGTAGGCACCGTGGTTTGTAGCCATTGATAGTCTTATCCTCCGTGAATCCTCCACAATTACATTCAGTAATTGTACTTGGAAAGTCATTTATCTTCCCTTGTCATTCTCTTCATTGCATAGCCACATATGATATTTATTTAAACTGCAGCTCTTGTCATTCTAAGCTCATCCAACATTATAGGTAGCTTCAGAACAAATTTTTTCAGCTTATTGCCATCATCACCTCAAAAGAAACCATGAACACAAAGAACACATCTCTCCTAAGCTGAACATTCTTGTATCCTTTACTTCAATATCCTCTATCTGCAGAACTGCTTTTCTACAAACTTTAGCTTAGTTAGCACATGGGGGGAATTGCATGACTGAATTCAACAACCCTTCTACATAGGAAATTAGATGTATAGGTTTAGGTTTAGGTTAGCTTTGTCCCTTATCTACTTGTTTTCTAGTTTCAGTTTAATTGTTTTATCCCTTGGCTATAACAACACAACATTCAATCACATGCAAACCCATCTGCAGACTGAAGTGGTATAGCCCACACAGAACTAAACCTTAGAAATAATACCAACAAGAAACACAGCATCCATTTCATGGTCAGTTATCCTATAACTTTGTATATTAGCATATCCTATCAGTTTGTATTAGGGAAAGCAATACCTTGCTTGCTTAAAAAAACAAGCATGCTTCTATCACTCTTCACAAGCCTCCCATCTTATATAAATTACTTGTGAGAGCCGTATTAAAGCCCGCTGTCATTAATCCTGGATCTCATTGTTCTGACTCTAATCGTTGTATCATTTGTGGGTGTCTTAAGGAAACTGTCACATTTAAAGAGCACAATGACAGGTAAAGCTTGCTACATCAAACAAAATACCACCTGCAAATCCACCAACATGTACGGTAGGTTGTTGCAGACAGTATTTAGGAGATAAAGCATTACAGATCTTTCACCCACTTTAGAAGTCAAAATTTAGCAATCATTCCTTAAATAAAAAGTCACTAGGTAGCTAGACCTCCAAATAACAAT
The DNA here is from genome assembly GCF_964188315.1 of Podarcis muralis. Classification (NCBI taxonomy): domain Eukaryota; kingdom Metazoa; phylum Chordata; class Lepidosauria; order Squamata; family Lacertidae; genus Podarcis; species Podarcis muralis. Next base: position 46,857,333 of record NC_135656.1, on the reverse strand, counting down.
GCAGTGTCATATTTACAGCCCAGTCGTAAGCAGTTAGGCAGCATGACTAAGTCCACTGAAAATCCCTAGACTTAAATATATATAATTCTGATAGAAAAAAAAATCCTAATGAACTATCCCATTCAAAGATACTAGAACCAGGGGTGTCAGCAGGATTTTATGGGTCAAGTAAGTGTACTGTATATGGACTGAGCCCTCCACTACACTCACAAAGGAAGACACAAATCCGTATATAACTTGCAATTGTTAATTGATATGCATAAATGCAAATCTATGAATTGCACAATACACTGTACCATAGTGTGGAAAGACTAAACAGGTCAGGTGACATCTTACACCCATTTGGACCTCTTTGCTTTGATAAGCATAAGGAAGGGGTGGGGGGGAATCTGTATGGTAAACCCATGGTAAAAAGTAAATCGGGAGCCACAATATATTTTCATATGTGTGTGTGCATGTGTGCGTGTGCGTGTGTGCGTATTTCCATACTAGAAAAGGCTTAATCTGTTGAATGTTTGCCAGGCACACAGCTGTAAAAGGTAAAAGTGCCCCGCTGTCCTTCAGTGCCAGACCTAAACCATATAAAATTTCTTGTGTACGTCTTCCATAAGTGTATTTTAAGCTGTTGATACTGCATTCAATATAAAACCAGGCTTGGTATTTCAGTTGTTGGGTGGGGGGGGGGGTGTCAATAGAAATGTAAGGTTTACAGCAATCAAAGTTCAGATGCCCATACTTGGATAAATTCAAGATTAAATTATTAAAAAGCAAGTCATGTACTCTAAGAACATTAGTTGTGGGTTCTTTATTTATACATCATAATAACTTCAAATGTCAACTTAGGTCAAAAAGTCAGTCTTTCCTTTCTTTTTTGAGCTAAAAGTATTTGAGGCTTTTGATATGAATGTACCCATTTAAGTGTTTATACCAGAAGCATTAAGCTACCCGGAACAGTCACTCTGGTTTACCCCCCCCCCCCCATGGGTGGAAAATATATTACTCATTTCTCCCATCTGCTCCACCTTGCTGCCACAATTCATCTTAGCAGGCCTGCTAAGCAAGGGGGAACTACTTGATCTAGGACAGAGCTTTCCAAACTTTTCATGTTGGTGACACACTTTTTAGACAAGCATCATTTTGCAACACAGTATTTCAGTTTTACGAGCAAACCGGAGGTTAAACTAACCCCTTAAAGGAGCGTTTGCACAACACACCTACACACTGCAGCCAACACACTAACGTGTCACGACACACAGTTTGGAAAGCTCTGGTCTAGGGTCTAAACCTTAGGAATAATTATGGGTCAAAACTATCTTTAAGAAAATCTCACTTATGTATCAAGAAACATGAAAACTGCAAATTATGGTACCTGGCGTTAATTTGCATGCCATGTTGTGTTAAAGGGTATGCAACAGTACTGGGAGGTGGCAGGAATAATTATAGAATTGCAGAGTTGGAAGGGACCCCAAGGGTCATCAAGGCCACCCCCTGCAGTGCATCTAAAGCATCTAAGACAGATGGTCATCCAACATCTGCTTAAAAACCTCCAATGTCAGATACTTTTCAGAGGGTTCATCCACCTTCTAGAGAAAGCATGGAAGAAGACACCCTTATATGTTGACAATATGGGGTGGTTGATAGAAGTTCTGGGTCTCACTTGGGTTCTCTGTTTAAACAAGCAAGCTTGGTTCCATTAGTAAGTAGAAGTGTCTGTTTTTACTGGAGCCCTAAGGACACTTCTGACCAGTGGTGGCTGGTGCCTATTGGGACTGGAAGGGCAGAAGCCAATGACAGGGAGGGCCACTCCTAGGCAGGTAGATGAGAGTTAGCTGAGGGAAGACTGAGACTGGGGGGGCAAAACCCCATCTGCTCGAAAGAATCAGCTTCTGACTACTACAGCCCATACCTTGATCTTCTGGATCCACGCTCTTTATGGATCACTGACGTTCAGGACCCTATGAGAGCAAGGGTTAGTAGTACAGTGTACTGACCCACTGTTTTCTGTAAATGTTTTAATTTGCATCAGGGAGAATGGCATTTGTTAGTACTACTGGTGCAACTTATATGTAAAGCAAGGTTGATTGATGTAGAGAGGAACACAAGACTGGGAGCAGAGATATATATGGTAATGTCTTCTCATAAGGCAACACATAAGTCAACAAGGGAAAAAAGAAGGAAAGTGTTTTTTGAGTAAGCATACACAGAATTGGCCTTTGCAACAGCTTTTCTCTGTTTAAAATGAATTAATTAAATCTTTAGAATTTACAAACAGAGCAGAGCAAGTCGATAGTCTGATAATGCTTGAATGCTTGCTGGCTTTACTTTTTTATTTATAAAACATGCACAAGATTGAACTCTGCAGCTTAAGATAAGATATACAAGAAGTTGCTTGTCAGAATTAGGGATTTAAAATTTAGACAACCACAGCGCACCAAATTATTGACAGACAAATATAGGACTGAACTCTGTCTCTTAGGGTAAACTTTTCAAGAAGTTTGTTGTCAGATAATGGTTCTGTTTTCCCGAAACTGCAGTGAAAGATGATTGCGGTTGAAAAGCTAAAATGAAATAAAGGTACATGTAGCCTAAATTATAAGCGAGCACAATATGTGCAACTACATTTATTTAGTTTATAGATTTATATCCCACCCTATAATGCAAGTATTTAAAGAACAACCTAGAGGAAGTCCCTCCCGCAAAATAAACCCTACAAATAAGTAACTAAGCATATAACAACAGGTATAGTTTCAGCATAAAAGAAACACCACCAGAGGTTTACAGGCTGGAGAAATAAAAAAAGTATGGTAGCCACTAGAAGTCTCCAAAAGGCAAGAGCAGGTCCCAAATCTTGCACTGCTTTAAATCACTCTGAATTTTAGTAGGGAATATAGAAAGGGAATATAGGGAATATAGAATACTGGGAATATAGAAAGTTACCATTTAGAGAGCCAGTGTGGTGTAGTGGTTAAGAGCGGTAGTCTCGTAATCTGGGGAACCGGGTTAGTGTCTCCGCTCCTCCACATGCAGCTGCTGGGTGACCTTGGGCCAGTCACACTTCTCTGAAGTCTCTCAGCCCCACTCACCTCACAGTGTTTGTTGTGGGGGAGGAAGGGAAAGGAGAATGTTAGCCGCTTTGAGACTCCTGAAGGGGAGTGAAAGGCGGGATATCAAATCCAAACTCCTCTTCCTCTTCTTCTTCTTCTTCTTCTTCTTCTTCTTCTTCTTCTTCTTCTGAGTTAGACCATTGAGTCATCTTGCTCAGTATTGTCTACACTGACAGACAATGACTGCTCAGGGTTTCAGACAGGGTTCTCTGCCTGTCCTACCTGGAGATACTGGTGACTGAACCCTTCCTTCAAACGTTCTTTTAACAGTTGTGCAATACTCACAGGCCTAGTTGTTCTATTTTGAACTAGCTAACCTTCAACGGCAGAAACATCATCTGTTACATATTGCAGTACTGTAGTCTAATCTGGTGGTTCCCACATCATCCAAGGTAATAGTGTGATGGAGCTATGAGAGGAAGAAGAGTCTTTGGAAGAACTACTGTAATACAATTTTGCAAGTAAGAAGAGTGAAGACCACTATTTCACATTTTCTCTTTTTCTCTTTCCCCCTTTTCAAACTGTAAACAATAATTTAAACATATCTACATAAGCAACAACTATAACATAACCATTCCTCTTATGTCCATTCTGGTCCAAACCAGTGCTCAGCTGCCTCCCCCCACCCCACCACTCTGTTCTGTATAAAATGTCACAACCTCTGGAGTTTACATATATCTGAGTCACTGTAAATATATTACCCTATCCTCCCATAAAACATTACAGCCCATCACTTAGGATGATGTACAGTGGGGAATGAGGAAAGGAAACAAAACCCCCTTCTTGTCTGCTGTTGCCGCTGCTGTTCCTGTACTCCACCAAAAATCCCGGCAAGGAGAAGGAAAGGAACAGGAGATGCTTGTGGATGGCTTTACAGGAGTAGTACTGGTGGCGGTGGCAGGTAATGGAGGCAGGTAATAGAGCTAATGCTTCTCCCAAGCACCAGGAGTTAGATGCACACGGGGAGAAGACATTGAGGGGATCACGTTATGTCTTGCAGGTCCCTAAGGAACTTTTCCCAAGTTGAGAAAATTATGAGAAAACCCTTTTCACTTCAGATAAAATGTTTCTACACTGATGAATTTAAAAGTAAATAGACTTCACACAACCATCTGTCAGGAGCATGGTAGACAGCTTCCCCTAGTTTCTTACACTAATAGGAAAGCCTAGCCAAGGACATTATGGGGTTTTCAGGACATGTGGGCCCCTGAGACACTCACAAAAGCACTGCACCCTATCCATAAAAATTTCACCCTACCCATGAAAGCTTTCATGTGAAGTTTCTTTTCTCCTTAACCTATATGAAATGCTTTAAAAAATGCAGAAGGCATTCTAAAAACTAAGGGGGAAACAAACATCAATTTAAGTGGGAAAAGTATGTGAGAGTTCTGTATGACTCAAACTGTGTAGATAAAAAAGGCAAATAAAAGTAAGATTCTGCTGATGGATTGAAAAGTAGAAGAGTGCATGCAGAGCAATTAGAGTTGGTCCAAAATAATAGCAGAGTTATAATTTTCTGTAAAAATATGTGCATCTATATTAATGTAGCATGCTCCCTTCAATACATTCCTTGAGCACATAAATGGCTACATCTTTTTATGGTTACTTATTATGTCTGCCTGAAGACCTAAAAAGATTTATACTACTATTGCCTGCCTTAACTGGACCTTGGCTATTTTACAAATTATAAAGTGTGAAATTTCCAATTATCCAGTTTATTAACTTGACTATTTCTTCAAGAGGGGACATTGAACACTGCCATTTTAAAAATACTTGTCAATTTTCTTATTTATGCTGAAGAAATTTTTCATTGGCACAATTTGTGAGCCTAACTATTTTTCATTTAAATGTGCTACAGACGATTGATGGGTTCAGCTTACACGTTGGAGGCTAGAGTTTATATAGTAGAATACTTCATGAAAAATGCTGTCGGTGTGTAAAAATCTAACATTATTTCTTTTAACACACTGAGAGATGACTTAATTAACCTCTCGGCCTTTAAAAGCCCACTGATCTTCCACTTGTTTCTGCAGCATCTTTAACCAGGATGTTGCTCCCAAAGGTCCCCAAGAGCTGACTGCAATTCATGGGAAACTGCCCTAAGACCTAATAAACTGCATATCTTTCTGTGTCCTTTCCTATGTCCTTTCTAAAATGCACCTCAACCAGGTCTGAATTACAAACATGTCATTTGTGACATGAGCTGCTTGCTTCGCTTCCAGGGTAAATATCTGAATATCCCCCTTGAGCCTAAGGAATGGGGCAATCTGGAATGCAAAACCAAAGAACAATTCTTAATATTTTCATAGGTGTTCAAAGCACTTTACATACATTGTTTTCTAATCATCAAAAAGAATTTAAGACAAACCAATGTTATTATCCTCATATTACTGATGTGCCCTGAGGGCTCAGATATGATGGCTTACCTAGAACCACCCAATGATATCGTGGCCGAGCTGCAATTTTAACTGGTGACTTTCCACATCATCTTATTGGCTATACTATACAAGCTTCTGTTATTCAGTTACTTTCTTTTCCTCCAGCTGCCAAATAGGCAAGGAATCCTGAGGTGTTACTTAACAGGAGAGAGAGGTGGGTGGGGATAAATCTTTTTACGGCCTTTAACATCAGCTGAGCAGGACAAAGAAATAAAAGCTTGTGTTTGAGAAATTTGTAAAGGACATGAGATAGGGAAGGCTTGAACTCCACTCCCAGTTTCAATAGCAGCAACATTTGTAAATTGACTCTACCACATACGTCAATCAAGCTGCTGTAGATGGCAAAGAGTAGTGTGTGTCCATGCATACTTCAAGAAAAATAAATAAATTTGGATCCCAAACTGTAAGGTGTAGGGATGGGGGAGAAATTCAATTCTGTTTCACTTAAAGGCAAAGCTACCCAATTCACACTTTCTGAAACACAGCTATCCTTCAAAATTTGCACTGCTATGAACTTCGCATTGCTATTCTCCAGCCAAGTCATGTGTACAAAATGTACTAATGCAAAATGTGTATTAGATGCATACATTAGTGTAAGTAACTTAGGGAACATTAGGGGGAAATATAAAAAACTTGGGGAAAAGTGCTTTGCAAAAAATAAATAAATGCTTATATTGGGCAAAATTGTATACCAAAATTGTATACCAATATCAGGACAGATGCCCACTAAAATGCTGGTGGATTTTAATGAGTACTTTAAAAATAAAATAAAATAATGAGTAAGTGGGGAACTGAACTGGAAAAAAAATGAGAAACTGAAAAAAACAAAAAATGACAAGATTCATCCATCTCTAGTAGGATACCTTTTAAAAGTGTATTTTGAAATACACTTGCAATACACTTGTGTTTATTGCTTTATAATTGTTAGCTGTCTTGGTGGTCTTTGGACTGAAAATATTTCAGATATATGAACAAAATAAAGTTTATTTTTTTAGCACAATTCTATGCATACCTACGGGACGTGGGTGGCGCTGTGGGTTAAACCACAGAACCTAGGACTTGCCGATCAGAAGGTCAGTGGTTCAAATCCCCGTGATGGGGTGAGCTCCCGTTGCTCGGTCCCTGCTCCTGCCAACCTAGCACCAACCTAGTTTGAAAGCACGTCAAATTGCAAGTAGATAAATAGGTGCCGCTCCGGCGGGAAGGTAAACGGCGTTTCCGTGCGCTGCTCTGGTTTGCCAGAAGTGGCTTAGTCATGCTGGCCACATGACCCGGAAGCTGTACGCTGGCTCCCTCGGCCAATAAATCGAGATGAGCGCCGGAACCCCAGAGTCGGTCACGACTGGACCTAATGGTCAGGGGTCCCTTTACCTTTTTATGCATACCTACGCATAAGTGAGCCCATTGAGTTTGATGTGACATAGATAAGTGTGAACAAGATTGCAGCATGCCTATGCATGCCTCCTCAAACATCTAGAAATAATCGTCAGCAGCGAAAAGCCTGAACATTTCCAACCTATGAAAGCTTCAGTAGCAGTTGGTCCAGTTTTGGCCATCTTCTGTTGCTTTGCCTTGCCTGTCATTCAGGCACAGCCCTCTGAAGCGTCCCTTCATCCAGCACCGCCTCCCCTGACATTTGCAGACTGACAGTTCTCTTTCACTGACGCGTGTCATTTTCATACCAGTTATCCCTGCTTAGATAATTGTATAACATCCATTCTTCTTTACTTGAGTGTTTTCCCCACCAACAATTATTTGTTTGCATGGGGAAAATTCTTCAGTTTGATTACAGTTACATCAGTACTCTACAGTTGATACATTTGTCCTTGAGCAGATACCCGAGCTCTTTGTCATTGAATTGGTCTTGGTTTAGAAGCTATAGCTTTCAGAATGATCTTTCACGGTTAAAAAGAGGAGGGTGTATTTCTTTGTTGATTCTTACACAGCTTTCATTGTGATGTTCAGGTCAAAGGTCTGCCAAACTTTGACAGAAAATCCTTGCCTGTACTGTTGTTTTTCATTGTGCTTGTTCTAATCATTCCTTTTCACCACTCTTTTGTCTGCCTCCCTATCAATTTCTTTGTGAGATTGTGTGTGTTGACTGTCTCTCTGTCTTGTGCCTCAAAAATCGAGCCGGCCAAGGTCACACTGACAAGAGAGCCAAGTGTATGTAAGGCCCATTCCAAAGACTGCCCTCTAGTATATGGGGTGATTACAAAATCTATCTCATGAGATGGGAAAGTTTTGTGTGTTCTTTTCCTGAGTACAGCATTAGCATTTCAAAACATCAAGCTAGCTGCTGGAGGCTGTGGGGAGTAAACATGGGTAAATGAATTAGTTCAAAAGGAAATTCTGGAGAGTGTCTGGATGCAGAAATCAGCTTCTTTCTCCCCTACGTCTGCTCCTTTTGGAAAGTTACACCAGCCACATCAACACAATTGACTTGATACTTCTTCCCTCATAAGAGAATAGGGCGCTGCCTTATACTGAATCATACTATTGGGCCAACAAGCTCTGTATTGTCTACACAGGCAGGAAGTGACTGTAGGGGTTGAGACCGGTGTCTTTCTCAGTCCTGCTGCAGTGGCAGGGAGTGAACTGGGGACCATCTGAATGCAAAGCTCTACCACAAAGCCTGTGGCCCTGCCCATCCAGGTAAAACAGGAAGATACAAATTATAGACAGCAACATGGGCTGCAAGCAGTATGCTGTGACTTTTTTTTTTAAGCGTATTTTAGTCTTTGTTGTTAAGAAGATGGTGAATCTGGGAGCAGCAAGGCCAATCAGTTCAAAGTCAGTCCTGATGAGATGAAAGTGCTATTGGAAGGCAATTTGTCTGCTCAATGTCCAACCAGTTCCAGAAGGAGTTGCCTTCTATACAAAGGACCCATGAGCCAGTTGCGGCTGGTTGTAGAGCAATATATTTCAAGAAGCTTGAATGGGCCAGAGGGCCTTCAATCAACAAAGGCCCATACATCAACTGTGCCCTCTCCTGGACTAAGAAAGCCTGACCATAGTTATATTGTTGGGGTGCCACCCGTGGGGTGGATCGGACTGAGCCGACAGGCTTCACTCCAGTCTGCCTCATGGGTTTTTCATCCTGGGGCCTAGTCCACCTCCTCATCGAGTTTGTCACTGCATCTTTCTGTTTGTCTAAAGAAGGTAGATCCCTAGGGGGGCGCTGACTCCCCCCCCCTGAACAGTGGGATACGCCAGTACTGGGCCTTCTGTTGACATCTTAAACTCTTTTCTGAGTTCACCCATCCTCAGAGGTAAGTCGGCTGGCACGTTGAGAGTTTTTCAGTGGTGACATCCCACCTTTCAAATGCTCTCTGTGATGAATATGTTGATGCTATTTTGATGCTGAAGGCATTTTGTTTTTAAAGAAAAATAGTTAATATTCATATATTTTATGAATGTGCTAAGCTAAGTTTTTTTTAAAAAAACCCACTGTGAAAATATAATGTATTAAAAGAAAAGTAACAATTGATGTTAGCTACTTCAATTGCATCCTGCATAGCAATAATGACCATAGCATGACTAGAAAATTTGAAAGTAGTGATCCTTATAGATGCATTAACTTGGTTTCTAAAATAAACTTTACTTGGATAAATCTTTTAAACAGGCAATATAAAAGTTTAATCCCATTCTCAAGCCTCACCTAGTTTGATTTGTTAAAGAGAGAAGAAATTAGGATTTAGGACTATTTTTTAAATTCTATTTTTTCTGCTTAAATGTACATTATTTTGTGCTGTCTACCTCATAACAAATTTAATTTGATAATTTGTGAAGGTCTGGGCATATTAGTAGCCCAGCATAACAATTAAATAGCAACAAACTGGTGTTTAAAATTACTAAAGCACCTGCTTTTGGCATAGCCATTTGTCCGTTTATCCGATTCTCTGACAAAACAAGCTGAAGTGGTTTTAGAGCAGTAATTCTATGTAGACCAAATATGCAATATAATTTGGAGTTAAAAGGTAATTAAAGGTAATTAATGAATAGGTAACTAGAGGGAGCGGGTGGCGCTGTGGTCTAAACCACTGAGCCTCTTGGGCTTGCCGATAGAAAGTTCAGTGGTTTGAATCCCCACAATGGGGTGAGCTCCCGTTGCTCGGTCCCTGCTCCTGCCAACCTAGCAGTTCGAAAGCACACCAGTGCAAGTGGATAAATAGGTATTGCTGTGGTGGGAAGGTAAACGTCGTTTCCGTGTGGTCTGGCACTCATCACAGTGTCCTGTTGCACCAAAAGCAGTTTAGTCATGCTGGCCACATGACCTGGAAAGCTGTCTGTGGACAAATACCGGCTCCCTCAGCCTATAGCAAGATGAGCGCCGCACCCATAGTCCCTTTGACTGGACTTAACCGTCCAGGGCTCCTTTATCTTTGCCTTTTACCTTAATTTGGAATTATTTTCCCTCATTGCCATCAGTGTATATGAGTCCTTACAGAGCTACATGGGCAGCTTCCTCCCCCTAAGAAAGTCATAAAATAAGATAGACAATCGGGAAATAATAAGAAGGGAGAGAGGGAGAGACAAGGGTAGGAATGTTGGCAAATGCAGCTACATGTGTTCGAAGCTTGGTTACAGATGGGAGCTGAGGATAAAGAGGGTAGGCATAAGTCATATAGAATGGAATGAGTGAAGAAGAATTTGAACATAGAGAGAAAGAGGCACAATCAATTTTATGTATTACATTTATATCTTGCATGTCTACCAATGGGCACAATATAACATTGATGGTCCTACCCACTCTTCTTTACTGTCACAGCAATGCTTTGTTTTTGGTAAGGGGAGTGAAAGAAATTATTTTTGCAGTGAAGTAATAATGACTTTGTTGTAATGATATATAGCTAGCAGGATGGGCTGAATTTTGTAAAGCTGGCAGCATTGCAAACACTTCTCAAAGCTGACCTTCTTCACTATGTTCTCTTCAAAAAGCAGAACAACACATGCTCAAAGTGGCTGCTATGTCTAAATATTGGCCTACAGCTGACACTAGAAATTGAAGGAAAGCCACATATTATAGTGTTGCCCTGAGTTCCCTTATGCCCTGTTTGTATGAGCAATACTTAGAAGCCTGACAAAATGGATAATGAAGGTTTACCCAGAAACAGAGGAAAAAATGGAAGTGGTCACAGTACTGGGGGAAAAATGGCTACCAAGAGAGACATTTGTAGAGCTAAGTAGCAAATCAAGCTTTTCATTGATAAAATTGCCTCGATAATCAATGGGGGAAGTTGCTTTCCTTTTATAATGACACAATTACAGCATTAACACAGAGCTAAAATAAAGACATTGGCGGAAAATTCACATTATAAACCGGGAAATCAGTAATTTTTTTTGTTTAGCAAGAAACTGATTTGGAGAAAATGCAATTAAAGTGTGTATTGTATGGGGTGAGGCTGTTAGTGCTCCTTACTTGAGCTTACCAATCATAGAACTGTAGAGTTGGAAGGGTCCCCAAAGGTAATTTAGTCCAACCCCCTACAATGCAGAAATTTCAACTAAACATCTATGACAGATGGCCATTCAACCTCTGCTTTAAAATCTCCAATGGAGAGTCCACCACCTTACAAGAAAGTCTGTTCCTCTGTTGAACAGCTCTTATAATCAAAATTATTTTTTGACAATAATATATCACTGTAGTCAGCCTAATGGCTTTTATAGAATTCTAATCCTTTGCATATTTGTTTAAAATCATAATTGATATTAATTTTAAAATAAAAATCAGGAAATAAGTTATATGGATGCATAGAGCACTCAAAAGGCGCAAGCTAAGAATATTGTAATATGATTATTAAGGATAAGTAATGGATCTGTAGTGCAGTTAGAAGTTAGGGATGAAGAGATCTGAGAATTTAATTTTTCCATTTCTCATTTCTTCAGTCTTATGTGCAGCTCCCCTATTTCTGCATCAGTCCCCGTGAAATTTGTGCGCTTTTTTTGTGTACATCTCTCCTAATAAAACCATTTTTGCATGCTGCTTTGCTTAACATACACATTTTTGCAAGTGATTTTACCTATATAATGCATTTGTACATTATTTGCACTAATGTATGCATCTATGTGCATACACTTCCATGATTTATGCATTTCTGAATACATGAATGCATACAGTCAGAGAACTGCACCACAAAATTCAGAGAAATGTGAATTTGCAAAAGATAGCTGCATTTCATTTTGTGGATTTGTTCAGGGAGTATGAATTAGGTAGCTACACATTAAACTGACAACTGAATGATTTTCTTCCCCATCCCTGCAATCAAATATGTACAGATAGTATTAGACACTGGATTTAAATTAACAACAACAACAAAAAGAATATAGCAGGCAATCAGCTCAAAAGCATTTCTTCCTCTGGGCAATGGGCACCCAAAAATAAGTAATGTCACCACAAAATGCCTCTCAGAGGAGACAGTATTTCAAAAATAGAGTGCTGTCACAAAGAAGGTCCTATCCAATGTCACTGTACTTCATCTGGCAGGGGGACAATGAAAAAGCCTACAGATCTTAATGTACAGGCAGGCAAGTATGACGAAAAGTGTTCCTTCAAATATTGGGGCCCGACTCATTTAAAGCACTGACAACAAAAACACCTTAAATTAGGGTTCAATAATGTAGAAACAACCATTGCAAATTATTAAGAACTGATGTTATAGGGCTCCAACTGGGTGACCACTCCACAATTTCACAGCTATATTGTTCCAGACTGCCTTAGGTCCACAGAGAGCACATTAGAGTAATCCAGTTTTGGAGGTTCCCCAGAGCATGTTACTCTGTGACAAGGCTATGTACCTCCAGGAACAACTGTAGCTGGCAAACTGGCTAGAGCTGGCCACAGGAACATCACCAGTCTTTTCACCAAGGATCCCTTATAATACTTAAAAGAACCACAAGGTTCACCACAGAACAGTTCAAAATCGGCGACACTTTAGCAAAACATATTTCTAAGCACAAAATTAAGATAACCAGAGGTATATTCATACCAGCATCTCTCATGCCAATGGTTAGTGGGGCACTCCAAACAAATAATCCAAAATTCAGATTAAAGTGTGCTATTTCATCTGACATAAAACCACCCAGGCGGTGTTCTGAACACTCAAGTTTTACTGCTGCTGGTTCTTGATGATAATAACTCATGTTTGCCTTACAGATGATCTTGAAAGAGCATCTGGTTCTGATTAGTCTTCAGTTTGTTTTTTTCCATTCCTGGAAATAAGAGTAGGTGAAGGATAAAGACGACAGAAGTGAAAATTCTACCATACCCTTTATCCAGCTAGAGTTCTCTGGAAGTATTTTGTGCATTAGTTATTGCAATACTTTCATTTCTCTGAATTACTACCACAGATCACATCCTGCAAAGGTAGCTCAAGACTCATACGCGGCCACCAATGAGGTTATGATTAAATCATTTGATAGGATAAGGCAACATTTTGTTATATTCTGACTCATATCATAGCATATAGCAAGACAGTGGTACCTCGGGTTAACAACTTAATTTGTTTCGGAGGTCCATTCTTAACCTGAAACTGTTCTTAAGCTAAGGTACCACTTTAGTTATGGGGCTTTCCACTGCCGCCACGCTGCTGCCAAGCGATTTCTGTTCTCATCCTGAAGCAAAGTTCTTAACCCGAGGTACTATTTCTGGGATAGTGGAGTCTGTAACCTGAAGCTTCTGTAACCCGAGGTACCACTGTATGGTCCTGAAAGGCAAAAGCAGTATTCCAACTGAAATGCCACATACTGTATGTCCCTACTGACACCTCTGGGTGTGTTCTATGTCACTGCTTATCGGAGACCTAAAGGGTGCAAAGTTGTTGAGTTAAAGTAAATTTTGGAGCTGGGGGGGGGGGGATTCACCAAACATAAATTGATGGTAAACTTGCTGGCAGAGACTGCCTGGCTTTTGACTTGCATCCTGTGCTGAGGCAATCTACTGAGGCTGCTAGTATGCTGGGCTCAGCTGAGGCTGAGGTGGCCTCTTCACTCTGAAGCCGCCCCATCACACTGCTTCACCTGCCCCAATGGAAGTGAAGGGTGCCTGCTCAGCTAGGCTCTAACCAGGCTTCTCCCTCCCCACCCCAAAATCCCACTCCCTTAGGCATATGCTTCCGCTGCTGCATCTGTGACTGGAGCTGTTGGGGAGGCTGCATTGGGTTGCCATACATCCTTGTTTTCCCAGGCATTTTACCGCTTAATGGAAATTACCCCCAGACACAATTTCCGAGGTCCGGATCCCGGATATGTCCGGGAAAACCCGGACATATGGCAGCCCTACTTTCTGGCCCAATATTAAACAGACATACACCCTTGTGCAAATTAATTGAAACAAACAATGGAGTTTATTGTACAAAACTCACATACAGTGGAACCTCTACTCACGACCACAATCTGTTCCAGAGGCCCATCCTTATGGCGAAACAGGTCGCTGGGAGAGGCACTGTTGTGCGCAGCCGCGGGCGGCAATTTCCCACATCTGCGCATGCGCGAATGGTGATCGCCGCTCCTGCGCATGTGCAAATGGCAATCGCCGGTTACTTCTGGGTTTGCCGTGGTCGCAACTTGGAACGTCCACGAGTGGAGGCAGTTGTAAGTAGAGGTTCTACTGTATACACATACCAAACTCACATATTAGTTACATTAGTAACGGATATGACCTCCACTATTTTGAAGGAGCATTTGAACCCAGTTTGGCATGGAGTCTACTAGTTTTGAACAGTCACTATTGATTTTCGGATCCCTGTACCACACTTGAATCAGCGCCTGAATGAGCTTCTCCATAGTCGTACACAGTCTACAGCATGGAGGCTACTTTTGCATATAGCCCACAAATTCTCAATGGGATTTATGTCCAGGGAATTCCCTGGCCAATCAAGTACCTGTATTTCTTCACCACTTTCGATTTGTGACAGGGATCTAGGTCCTGCTGCAATATCCCAGTACTGTCAGGATACCTCTTTTCCAGCTCTGGAAGAACCTCAATATATTGTGGCGAGTGCATCATTCCTTCTAATGGCTGCAGGCTTCCAACACCATAATGATCAACTGACATTTCATGATTGTTTTGAGTACAGGATTGCGAGTAAGATAGAAAACATGCTTTGTTTCACTTAATTTGCACAAGGATGTACCAGGTTCAACAGCACACCCTACCCATATATTCCTCATAAACAACAATATCTGCTACATGGCAGATGGACCCTTCTAGGATTTCACTGCAAGTTAAACATTTTAAAAACTAACATGAATTTAGTTGCATATGCAACATTCACAAACCATTAGTAGTTCAGAGAGATGCATAGCTTTCTAGCTAGGTATACGTCCATTGCTGCTTTCCAAATCAAAGGGAAGTGTGTTTCCTGCTGTTTGACAAGTTTCTGCTGCTATATGTATTGAATGTGACTTCTCTCTATGATAATGATAATAGTGCAAGCCTTAATGAGTATGGAATCGCTTTGGTAGCTATACACCATGGCCCACTCTGAGAGCATAAAAGAATTTTCATGAAAATTAAAACTGTTAGGTTAGCTCACCAGGTAAAATATAAGCTACACCAACGAAAGTCCTATTAACATAGAATTGTAAGAATATGGAGAACATATTATAGGTTGCTTTAGGTTTTAAATAGGTTTTAAATAATAGGTTTTAAAAAAACCAAACAAACCTTCAGTGGTACTATCTTACATTCTGTTCAAAGAAAACAAATACTTTTCTACTTGTACAAATGGTTGTTACATTTGTGTCATACTTTCAGTACTGTAAATAACACCCGGCAGTTCCCAAAAGATTTACAGGCAGTAATGAAATGTCTAGGGCACTGTCATCACAGTCATAGAGACACTGCCACTAGGACATATTTCATTCTCTTTTCCCTTATCTAGTTCAGAGAACTCAAGCAAAATAGTTCATTTGTTTCTCAAAGAAATCTGTGGGAAATTTAAAGATTTCTACTAAGTTGACACTCCTTTATCACACAGAGCAGGCTGAAACAATTAGAAGCACTATAGACCATTATAGATTTCACAAGTTTGCAGAGAACTCACATAGAAAATAAGTTTTAAGTCTACAAAACAATCCTGCAAATCATAGGGTTACTTGAGGTCTTCTATGAGTTGGAAAACATTACAGAATGGGGGGAGGAGAACATTGCCTATATTAAGCTATCTGTTGTTGTTGTTGTTTAGTCGTTTAGTCGTGTCCGACTCTTCGTGACCCCATGGACCAGAGCACGCCAGGCACCTCTGTCCTCCACTACCTCCCGCAGTTTGGTCAGACTCATGCTGGTAACCTCGAAAACACTATCCAACCATCTCGTCCTCTGTCGCCCCCTTCTCCTTGTGCCCTCCATCTTTCCCAGCATCAGTGTCTTCTCCAGGGAGTCTTCTCTTCTCATGAGGTGGCCAAAGTACTGGAGCCTCAGCTTCACGATCTGTCCTTCCAGTGAGCACTCTGGGCTGATTTCCTTAAGAATGGATGCGTTTGATCTTCTTGCAGTCCATGGGACTCTCAAGAGTCTTCTCCAGCACCATAATTCAAAAGCATCAATTCTTCGGCGATCAGCCTTCTTGATGGTCCAGCTCTCACTTCCATACATCACTACTGGGAAAACCATGGCTTTAACTATACGGACCTTTGTTGGCAAGGTGACGTCTCTACTTCTCAAGATGCTGTCTAGGCCTGTCATTGCCCTTCTCCCAAGAAGAAGGCGTCTTTTAATTTCGTGGCTGCTGTCACCATCTGCAGTGATCATGGAGCCCAAGAAAGTAAAATCTCTCACTGCCTCCATTTCTTCCCCTTCTATTTGCCAGGAGGTGATGGGACCAGTGGCCATGATCTTCGTTTTTTTGATGTTGAGCTTCAGACCATATTTTGTGCTCTCCTCTTTCACCCTCATTAAAAGGTTCTTTAATTCCTCCTCACTTTCTGCCATCAAGGTTGTGTCATCTGCATATCTGAGGTTGTTGATATTTCTTCCGGCAATCTTAATTCCAGCTTGGGATTCATCCAGCCCAGCCTTTCGCATGATGTATTCTGCATATAAATTAAATAAGCAGGGAGACAAAATACAGCCTTGTCGTACTCCTTTCCCAATTTTGAACCAATCAGTTGTTCCATATCCAGTTCTAACTGTAGCTTCTTGTCCCACATAGAGATTTCTCAGGAGACAGATGAGGTGATCAGGCACTCCCATTTCTTTAAGAACTTGCCATAGTTTGCTGTGGTCGACACAGTCAAAGGCTTTTGCATAGTCAATGAAGCAGAAGTAGATGTCTTTCTGGAACTCTCTAGCTTTCTCCATAATCCAGCGCATGTTTGCAATTTGGTCTCTGGTTCCTCTGCCTCTTCTAAATCCAGCTTGCACTTCTGGGAGTTCTCGATCCACATACTGCTTAAGCCTTCCTTGTAGAATTTTAAGCATAACCTTGCTAGCGTGTGAAATGAGTGCAATTGTGCGGTAGTTGGAGCATTCTTTGGCACTACCCTTCTTTGGGACTGGGATGTAGACTGATCTTCTCCAATCTTCTGGCCACTGCTGAGTTTTCCAAATTTGCTGGCATATTGAGTGTAGCACCTTAACAGCATCATCTTTTAAAATTTTAAATAGTTCAGCTGGAATACCATCACTTCCACTGGCCTTGTTATTTGCAGTGCTTTCTAAGGCCCATTTGACTTCACTCTCCAGGATGTCTGGCTCAAGGTCAGCAACCACACTACCTGGGGTGTATGAGACATCCATATCTTTCTGGTATAATTCTTCTGTGTATTCTTGCCACCTCTTCTTGATGTCTTCTGCTTCTGTTAGGTCCTTACCACTTTTGTCCTTTATTATGGTAATCTTTGTACGAAATGTTCCTTTCATATCTCCAATTTTCTTGAACAGATCTCTGGTTCTTCCCATTCTGTTGTTTTCCTCTATTTGTTTGCATTGCTCGTTTAAGAAGGCCTTCTTGTCTCTCCTTGCTATTCTTTGGAAATCTGCATTCAATTTCCTGTATCTTTCACTATCTCCCTCGCATTTTGCTTGCCTTCTCTCCTCCGCTATTTGTAAGGCCTCGTTGGACAGCCACTTTGCTTTCTTGCATTTCCTTTTCATTGGGATGGTTTTCGTTGCTGCCTCCTGTACAATGTTACGAGCCTCCATCCATAGTTCTTCAGGCACTCTGTCCACCAAATCTAAATCCTTAAACCTGTTCCTCACTTCCACTGTGTATTCATAAGGGATTTGACTTAGATTGTATCTTACCGGCCCAGTGGTTTTTCCTACTTTCTTCAGTTTAAGCTTGAATTTTGCTATAAGAAGCTGATGATCTGAGCCACAGTCAGCTCCAGGTCTTGTTTTTGCTGACTGTATAGAGCTTCTCCATCTTTGGCTGCAGAGAATATAATCAATCTGATTTCGATGCTGCCCATCTGGTGATGTCCATGTGTAGAGTCGTCTCTTGTGTTGTTGGAAAAGCGTGTTTGTGATGACCAGCTTGTTCTCTTGACAGAACTCTATTAGCCTTTGCCCTGCTTCGTTTTGATCTCCAAGGCCAAACTTGCCAGTTGTTCCTTTTATCTCTTGCCTCCCTACTTTAGCATTCCAATCCCCTATAATGAGAAGAACATCCTTCTTTGGTGTCACTTCTATAAGGTGTTGTAAGTCTTCATAGAATTGGTCAATTTCAGTTTCTTCAGCACCAGTAGTTGGTGCATAAACTTGGATTACTGTGATGTTAAAAGGTCTGCCTTGGATTCGTATCGAGATCATTCTATCATTTTTGAGATTGCATCCCAGTACAGCTTTCGCCACTCTTTTGTTGACTATGAGGGCCACTCCATTTCTTTTACGGGTTTCTTGCCCACAGTAGTAGATGTGATGGTCATCCGAACTGAATTCGCCCATTCCCGTCCATTTTAGTTCACTGATGCCCAGGATGTCAATATTTATTCTTGCCATCTCATTTTTGACCACCTCCAACTTACCCAGGTTCATGGTTCTATCTATAGTAGCTTAATTATTAAATAAGTGATGGGTAGGGAGCATCAGGCCAAACGTGACCATGCTGGCATCTCTGTCTGGTCTTCAGAACTCTTACTAGGCCACACCTCTAATTAGCCCTGTGCCATGTTCCCCTTGAGCCTTTGCCTGGCTGGAATACAAACTATGATAATAGCTTTTGATTGCCTGGACAATTGATGTGTGATGTATGTTTATGTATAGAAACTTTAAACTTTTGTATGCTGGAATGTTTTTATCTTTTTTATTTAATTTATTTATAAAAAATATTTATATACCACGGTATCATAAAAATATTTAACAGTGGTTAAAAACCCAACAACAACATCCTAAAAAGTTAAAGCAAAAAGAAATTAAAAACAAACATCAACAGACCATTGTGGGGAATGTAGTCTTAACTGCATAGGCCTAGTGGTATTTAGTCCATAGGCTCATGCTAGTCCTTTCAGTTACACAGTTTTCTTGTATCAGACAAAGCCTCCTGTGATACTAGCAAGTTAGTAGGCTCATATCAACAGAGGTGACATGTAGCCTACAATATAAAAGTAAGAGTTGCACTTTTGCCTCTGATCCCCACCCATCACTGGCATGTGGCCCTCAGAAGGTTGCCTACAAAGTGATGTGGCCCTCAGACTGAGAAAGGTTCCCTGCTCCTGATGCAGATAACACCAGGTATTACCCTTTCCTCAATATCTTTTGGATGGGAAATGCTGCACAACAAGACTTTTGGATTGAAATTATGTGCAGGTAGGATTAAATATTGGTAAAATCAGTTTGGAAAATGAATGGAAGAATTGTTGGTACACAGCAGGAGTGAGATGAATGAGTGGAGTAAAAATGAGTGGCAAGTGGAGATAGTTTATTAAGGACAGTTGGACAGAGCAAGAAGACTGGACAAATCTGTAGGACTTGAGAGAGAAAAGGATTAATAAAAAAGCTGGAGCTAGGAAGGAGAATCAGTTATGTTATGCTACGATACTAGAGAGAACCATTGTTATTTTAATCAAACAACTATTTATTATATCTATGCGGAATACATAAATATGTATTACTGATTTAAATTCCCAAATCTGGTGTGGGTTTTTAAGGAATGACATCCCACCCTATCTGTTAGCTTTTACACACACATTTAAACAGACAGAGACAGCCCTTTTGTTCTTTCTAACTCAGCATGTGTTGGCAAAAGTCTTTTTTGGGTTAAGACAGTCTGAACTCAATGGACCAGGTGAATATCTAGGCACCAGGGTTTTTATTCTGCACTAAAACATGGTCAAAACGTTGCACACATTCCAAACTGGACTTTGCACTAAAGATTCTTAAAAAGAAGACTAATATAATTAGAATCAAATGACATTCATTACAAGAAATACAACATTAGAAGCTTTTGGTATCAACATGGGGGGGGCATTTCTTCAAATTGGCCTAGTTGTCATGACAAATACCTATGGAAATGTGACAGCTCAACTGTTCCTGGACCAGGATAACCTTGGTATTGTGACACATGTATTGGCAAAATCAAGACTGGATTTCTGTAATGTGCTGTATGTGGGGGGGCTTTACAGTGGGTCCAGGAGCTACAGCTCGTGCAAAATTAAGTGGCTAGGGTGCTGAGTGCGTCATCCTGCCATGTGCATCTTACAGTGCTATTAAAGAATCTACACCGGCTGCCAAAACTGCATTACATTTACATTTTGACCTTCTAAACCCCAAACATCTTGGGACTAGCTTAACCGAAGGGCTGTGTTTTCTCATCAACTTGCCTCGTTAGATGAAGTCCTCCTGGTTGTGCCACAACCTGCATGAACTCAACAAGAAGCAACAAGAGTAACTGCCTTTTCAATAGTGGTGCCATCTCTGTGCAACCACATCCTCCCATTTTGGCATTTGATTAAAACCCATTTGTGATCTGGGACATAGATGGTTCATTTTCATTTGCCATCACTGCTATTTTATTCTGACTTAATTTGATTAGGCTTCTGGGTTTTGTTTTGTTTTTGTAACTACATTGTCAGTGCATATGAAAGGTTGTACAGAAATATTTAAATAAATAAATTCACTTCCAGTGCTAAAGCAAAACAAAAAAACAAAAAAGCTCTGCCTGCCTGCCTGCCGATTTTCCAGAACATATGCTGAGAAGCATTCAAGGACAACAGTATTCTGAGAAATTCAATATATTTAATGTGTTTCTTTATATTCTCTCATACTCCCCCTTCTCAGTAGCTAAAGCAGTGACATTTATTGCAATTTTCCACTTTCTATTCAGTGTTCGATTTCACTGCTATACAAATAATACTAAGGACCTGACCTACGCCTGACCCTCAAGCAAGGCAGGAACAAAAATGATAACCAAAGTACAACCATTATTGAGCTTTAAAAAGGAGATACTTGAAGTACACAATCCTTGACCAAACACAGGCAATCCACGCACAGCTGAGGCTTCAGAGTGACTCCTTCATAAAAGCTCTTGTAGGATTATGATCCTACTTCCTATTACAATCTGAATGTATGCTGTTTAAAACCTTGTATAAGCTCAAAATCTGGAAGGAGAACATTAACCTTATCCCCAAAAAAGAACTTGGAACTCATTCCCTCTCCCTGAAATCAACAGAACCCTTTTGGGGGCTAGTGCAAAGAATCACATGCTTTGCCAGGTAAGAAAATGTTCAACAAATCTGGCATGTCAGTTACCCTTGGTACAGTTTTCTAATTAGCCATGAAGTTTGTTTCATATCTCAATTGTATAACTAGGACCTGAAAATCCCCTCCATATGGCAGATATTATGTGTAGTCAGCTGCTTTCCATCATGTGGCATCTCTTTAAGTGATAGTCTTTTATAGCAGGGTGGGGAACTGGGTCTAGCCAGCAGGCTAGATCCTCTGTTGGCCACTTTCATATGTAGGTGTGGCTTTTATGCACACCACTTAAGAGATCTTTGATTAAGCTCTTAATAACTTTTGTAAATAAAGAAATAGGTGGTGGCAGGAAAAAGAATCAAATTCAAAAAGCACCAAATTCTGCTAGTGACTAGGAAGGAAGACCTGGGGGTGCACTTAGGTGAACTATTGATTCTTCCTTTCCAGTTTGGCCCCACAGGTTTACCTGATGATATATGGCTTCAGGTGATGGGAGAGGTAGGTTTTGTTTGAACCCAATGGTTCAAATGGTTGAACTTGACCGGGGAGCAAAAAGGAAAATACGGTAGTTCAGATCTCTAAGCAGATGTGTGACTGGGCCTAGATCAAGCAAAAGGGAAAAGCCCCAGAGTGTACTGAAGTAATCCAATCTTAAAGTAACCAATGCCTGAACTACGGTGGTCTAGTGTTTCTGGTTCTGGAATGGCTGTAGCTTCTGCACCAGTCATAGCTGGTGACACTTCTAGTCACCTGGGCCTCAGAGCTGGATCTAGAAGCATCCTCAAACTTTGTACCTGCTCCTCCAGTGGGAGGGCAACCCTGTCCAGGGCAAACAGATGGACCAATTTCATTAAAGGGAGAGATTGAACATGGGTAATAGAAATTATTCACATTTTTAAGCCATCTTAACCAGTGACCAGTTGATAAATCATGAGAGGTTCACTGGCAGCCAAATTATTTTAACATCCGCTTCTCACCCAATATCTTTGTGCTTGCACAATTCCATTCCAGAAGCATAATGTGCTTTCATTTCTAAGATTTCATTTCTTTCTATCTCAGATTTTGATGAAATCTATTTTGTAAGTTCCTCATCTTCCACGGAAAGCTGCCAACAAGTATCAGACAAAATGTAGCTGTCCCAGATGAAGTAATTCTTTTCTGTCAAAGATTCAACACTCCACCCCCGCCCCCTGTTGACACCCAATGACTGATATTGTTCTAAGATCCAGAAGGAACTATTTAACCACTGAGGCACTTGGACATCCATTTCCTTCAATATTTGTAAAAAGGCAGTAAACTTACTGCCTGTCACCTGTGAGTAATCATACCTTGTAATTGGTTCATTGCTGTGACATCATGGTATATTCACAAGAGAAAAGCAAATCCTTCACAGTACTTGCAGATTGTTTCTTTCATGGCTTAATTATAAAAATTCTAATGGCTGTGGATAGGGTATATATGAAATTTTCACAGTAAGGCTCACTAACAATGCATGTGTCCTTGGAATTAAGTTCCCCTGAGTTCAAGAAATCTTACTCACAGGGAAGTGTGCATAGGATTGCAGCCTAAATGTACTACATTTAATCATAGATCCACACTTAACTTTCTATTATCAATGTGGACAAGTGTTATTTTTGGCTGCATTATTATAGCTACATCCATGAAATAGAGTATCATTATTGCTTAAAATTGGATTATATATACAGTACATAGATTGACTGCAATTTTATATATGTCTACTCAGAAGTAAGGCAGAATGAATTCAACAGGACTTACTCTAGGTAAGTGTGCATAGGATTTCACTCTTAGGATAGCTTAGTGTGTTTCTAATCTGTTTAAAAAGTATTCCACTGTATATTTTTCTTCATCCTACATTCCCCCCTCCTCCCCTCTCCCATCACTGGGTTTAATTCCAATCAAACCTAACAGCCCTATCCCTGTGGGGCATTAAGAGGAATTGTTTCATATTGTTACTAGGAAGATTTATGGCTTTAATTATTTTTGCAATTATTTGCCACAATTCAGCTCTGATTTTATACTATAATCACAGTCATAGTTGCTGATCAATTATTTGATGCCACTTCAAAACAACTTGACAAATCTAAATCTGGTTTGCATGCAGCATGATGTTTCATAAGTGCTCTGAGGATTGGTTTCTGGTAGGAAGATTTCCGAAAAAGCAGTAAGTCTTCCCTTGGGCTCACACTGCTTTGCAATTTTTCCATAACAATTTAATTAGCAAAATTATCAGGGATTTTTTTTTATTTCATTGTAATGTTTTAGCTAATTTTCAGCATCCTATCAGCCATGCCTTTCCCCTTATTTTAGACCTCCAAACTAGATCTAATTAAAAATAACCCAGGCCTTGATTCTTCTGAACTGCTCTTCCCACACACCCTCTTTTTCTACCTGTTTACTGACTTGGCTGCGACCTCACCCAGGCAAAGAGATGACCCCTCAAAACCTTCCACCTCTTTTTTTAGTTCTTCAAGAGCCAAGTTAGCATAAACCATGTTTAGAGTATCTATTCCATGGTAATACCCTGGGGCTTATTAGGAGAGGCTGAATGAGCAAATGTTACCAAAAGAAGAAAAGATTGAAGACCATTTACTCTCAGGCTTTTTGCTGCATATGTTATGCTGCTTTGCTTCTGAAGGTGTGGCAGCTCCATGCAATATTCTAGGGAGTCACTTGCTGGGTGGGTGAAATATAAGCTGGAAGGTATATACAGAAGCAACTTGACATTGTTTTGGACCAGGGAAGAGAAGGGCATTTGGGCTTTCGGAGTGGAAGGAGTTGGCCCCATCTATAAGCAGAATTTCACTCCATAATCAAAACCACAGGACTGAACTTTAATGCTCTGATAAGTGTCTTTTAAGCAAGATGCATCATTTCCCGTTTCCCTCTCCACTCTGCCTTTAACTCATGCTTATGAACAAATAATGAGGGAAAGTTTTTCAGCCACCAGTATTTCTTCTTTTGCATTACACAGCCTGACATCTCTCCAGGCTCTATTAGACAGGGGAAATGAAAATTATTGTTTCCTATACATTCAGGTCTACAATAAAAGCCATTGAGGATCAGATTATATTTTGAAGTTATGTTTGCTTGAATAGTTTGGTAACATGGGAGGCAGACTTTGCTTCTCTCTTAAAAAACAACAACCCTTTTTCCGTAAAAAAAGAAAACCCAACATGAAGGAAGATCTCTCCGTGAATAGAACTGTAATGTTAGCCAACCTGCCAATCAAGGCATTAATCCTCTAAACATCTCTCCTGTCAGGAGACAGATACCTAGAAGCTGGTATGCAGGAGATAAAGAGAAAAGTTGGACAGGAACCAGAAAAAGTTCAAAAGAAAAGCTTGATGCTTATATCAAGATAATGTTTTCTACCCCAGGTGTTAAGAGAGAGAGAGGAGTATTCCAACCCCTGCAGATGAGAAAGACACCCATTTTTAGTAATCAGACACTTGTTCCATGCTACACTGCATGGAACAACATTTTTGCAAAGCACTTAAAAGACAATAAATGCATATTTTGCTATATTAAAGCCATCTTGCAGTGGAAAGATCTGTTATCTATATAAATCAAATACATACATGTTTGTTTATCTGTACCTTTTTATTTTCTATGTCTAAGACTCTTGTGTATGCAGAGAACTGCAAGAATTAGTTATAAAGGCACTCTGTGTTTGCAATCTGAGTTTTATTGAAGGTAATTGTTTGCTCATTAGTCCTTGAAAACAGAAAAGATACTGGAAGAAGCACAAAAATTATCAAAGAGAGGATTTCACCATATGGATAGAATTAAGCTAGTCTTATCACCCACATCCATAGTTTAACTATGTATATCACACTGTCAGGCTCATCAGGCCTTATTGTTAGGCTTGTTTGTATGCTAGCATATGCATATTACTGAGTAAACCAAGTCATCTGATTGGTTCACATTTCTTTTTTAAACAAACAAACAAACAAACAAACAAACAAACAAACAATAAATACAAATATCTTAAATTTTCCAAGCAATACAAAAATTGTTCCCGCACAAAAACCACCACCAGCAGCCATAAAAACAATAAAACAACTCAAGCAGCAAGGAACAGTATCCATCCAATTGCTTACAGGGTTGCCAAATCCAGATACTGGTGAAGTCTGGTATATATACATATTGCAACGGAGTGTAGAAATAAACAGTTTGGTAAAACTACTACTTGAAAGATTTTTTAAAAAGACCTTAAGGTTTATTACTCCTGGCAAAGGAAGCCATTAAAAAGAATTGACCATGGCTGGATCTATACTCACTCTTTAAACGTTCTTAGAACTATGTTTCTGATATCGTTCTAAAACATTGGGTTTTCACTTCACTTCCTTTTCTGCAAGGACTACCCACTTATTTCACGGGAAGAACTCTGCAGCACCCTCTGGTGTCACATTTTAATAACTCATTATTGACATTTTAAAAGAATGCCATACTGCTATATGATTATCATAAGCCCTTTTAAACTCATTTTAAAGTTAAAAACCATGGATGTAGATGAGTCTCATGTCTCTTTCATTAGAAAAAAACAGCAATATGGGAGGTGGGATGCACAATCCAGATCACAACCATAGATGCAGTTTATCCCTAGATATGCTATTTGCTGTGGAAATAGTTCGTGTAATTTCAATCTAATTACAAGGACTTTGCCCATCATTAAGGTAAATTAACCCCATACAGGAATCATGACTTATTATATTATTACTATTACTATTATAATTCATTGTGCACCTAAACTTTTCTAAGCACCGTATATAAATGTATATATAAGACAAACCACAGGCTTGTAGTCTTATAGCCACAATGCAAAAAGGAGTAGGCCAGGCTATTTACTGCAGCACTATATCAAGGTCTAAACCAAATCTTGTTATTGGTGCACACTCCTGCGAATTTCCCTCATCAGTAAAAATACTTTGCAACTTCCTGTGGCCAAGATATCAAAACATCTATCTCTGTAGTGACCTTTCATTGCACACGTTAACATGCAATTTGTGTTACAGATAGGTAGCCGTGTTGGTCTGCCATAGTCAAAACAAAAAAAATTCCTTCCAGTAGCACCTTAAAGACCAACTAAGTTAGTTCTTGGTATGAGCTTTCATGTGCATGCACACTTCTTCAGATACTTCTTCATGTTATCTGAAGAAGTGTGCATGCACACGAAAGCTCATACCAAGAACTAACTTAGTTGGTCTTTAAGGTGCTACTGGAAGGAATGCAATTTGTGATCAAGGACATCAGCAGGCCACGTAACATTATTGTACCATTATTGGGTGGCATGGCATTTCCCTTGGTTTATAAAGCTAGAGAGCAGAAAACACTGTGGCACTGAACAGGCAAGCAGACAAAAATATGCATGTACCACCATCCTGACCTGGGCTTATCTGGAAAAGACCCAAACAGGATTCAGCCTCAAATCAATTCAGGAGTAGGGATTATGTTTAATTAAGGCATTTTAAAAGCTATATGTTCGGGGGCGGGGAACCCCCTTTCCCTGCTTCCAAACACACTGGGGAGAGCAGGAGTGTTCAGTCCTGCTGAGTGTAACTATGCAATCCAGCTCCTCTTCCACACCCAGCCAGTCCTGGGATTATATCTCCTTTTACAGTGATACATTGATGACAAGTTCTACATTTGGTTAAACATGATACACGCCCCCCCATAAAAACCCTCTACAACCATATTGCATTCACTTTAAGGGCTGCACTCAATTTTATGTTCACCCCAACTCCATCTCAAACTTCTGACTTCCATTTGGAATAATAAAAAAATGAAAATCTCTCATTAATATATTTAATACATTGTGTCAATAAGAAGGAGTGCAGTACATTAAAATATAAGTTGTGCAACTCAGCAAAGCAACTTTATGATAAAATTGAATAGATGGAAATGTATGTAAATGCTACTATTACTAATTAGATTTGAGTATAAGAAATCAAATTATACAAGAAATATTTAATTCCAGTCCCCAGAGAAACACAGATAATTTATTCTTTGCTGTTCATGATCCTTTTCTTTAACTTTTCCTCTTACATAGGCTCTAAACTTCATCTCAGCTGTAGAATGTGAGAGTAATTACCATTCATTTCTTTTTGTCTACAAGGTGAATCCATAGTACCGCCAATTCAAATGATAAGTTTGTGAACAAAAAATATTTTAATTATTTATTGGAGACTTACAAACTGATGTAAATAAAAAGATATGTGTCTTTAGTAACAAACTTACAAAAGCTAACTGATGCTGAGGAAGAGGTTGGAAGTCAATTTCTAGTAACTGAACTGTCCTCTTCCCCAGTAGCGTCATTCCCCCACCTGTTCTGCCCTGGTATTGGGTAGTGGGATGCATTTGCGGCCTGGATATCTGTAAAAGGCACACCCTTCTGTGTGGTATGGGTTTGCGTGTCAAAATCAAGAGCCCTCGTTAAGAATTGGTCAGGTGCTCTCCATCCTCTTCTTTTGCAGTCCCCTCTCTCCCTGCTGTCTGTCTGTCTTTCAGTAATTCATTCAGGGCTAGGTAGAAATGTTTGACCAGTCCACATTTTGGCTGGTGGGTTGTGTTTTTCTTTGCTTACTCCACACTGAATAACTAAGTGGCAGGCTTAGGTGGTCTGCCATGCCTTTTTGGAATAGGTTTGTGACAGACACCCTCACTGAAGATTGGTGCAGATGAGGTGGCCAATTGCATGGGTATGTTAATAGATAAACTCTCCTTGCGATCTAGGAGTGGTCTAGAATTAGCTATTTATGGTTGCATTTTCTGTGAAGGCTGCCCAGTGTCATCTCTTTGCATGCCCAGGTGTTCAAAGGACAAGGAGGCACTTCTGAAACAAAACTAAATGTTTGTTTGCTTACACTTTTTTAGGGTTTAAAAGTGTGGTGGTTTCAAAAGAGGGGCACAACACTCAGTTCAAGACACAAACCCTTTACAGAGAATTTAAAACAGCACTATTTACCAACCTGAGTCTCAGACTTTCCCCACCTAAAAATGGCTTTCAGTGTTTCTATGCAGCAACACCTGTTCAGTCCCTTCTAGGATTTAAGGTTCCCCAGGGAATCAAAACCACATTGCCCTGCCTACCTAACCCCAGTTCAACTGCAACTGCCTACATTGACAGTTAGTCCCTCTCTTACTCACTGAGAGTCAATTCCCAATCTGTCCTCACTGACATAAAGTTCCTACCTGACCATAAAACTATCAAACTTTTGCTTAAATTCTCCACTCCACCATGTTTGGTTGATGGCCCCACAAGCTTCCACTGGTTGCTGAGTCATCTAGAGGCAGGTCCGAGGCTTGCTGCCTGGGCTGGAGCCCTGGGGCAGGTTAGGAAAGAGCCTTTAACCTTGACTATCATCAAGTGCAGGGGACATAAGAGGCATTCACTTAAATGCAGATCACTAATTATATCATAACTTTGCGTGGATTCCCGATTTGGGAATCAGTTTTGGCCAAAAAGCAAGGCATCGGAAATCAACAAACCTGTTTTAATGCTTTAATTTTCTATTTTATCTTGATGAAAAAATCCAGCAGTCACCAGGTCAGGTTAGTAGTGCTACTCTTGTTTAAATCAAAACATACTAAACATTTCTCAACAGTGCATTTTACCTGAACAAGGTACTGGGAATAACAAAAGGAAAGCAAGCATTTCCCCACACTTTTCTGGGTGCTGGGATTCTACTATCAAGAAGATGGAATATAATTAGAGCTACTGCTATAGAGGTACCATAATAAATGAATTATGTTGTTTAACAAGTTATGGAATAGCCTAAATTAAATGTATAGCATCACCTAGATAACTCGGCTTGCAATGATTTATTATCCAATACTTATGAAATTTCATATCAGCTTCCAAGAAAAATGTAATAATTATTTCACGTTCTTTTGTAAAAGACATATCACTTATTATGCAAATATTGTTTACCTTCTAGAAGGAACAGGAAAAGGGATTGTCGGTTCTAAGGAAGAATGGTGCCCTGAGCAACATTTTATAGCGAAGAAAATGAGGATGAAACCAGATAAAGAGAACTATCTGAATCTGTCCAGGTTGCTATATACACACCATACAAATAGGGATAGGGTCTCTTTACAAACGAAATTGAACACAGGAAGAGTCCTTCCAGATTAGAGCAAGGATTCATATAGTCCAGCATCTTGTTTTCAACAGTTGCAACATCCCTTCCCTCCCACTTGTCTCCCAAAAACAGACATTCAAAGAATGGGAGAATATGTAAACCAACTAACTTAAACAAGACAAATTTAAAGGAAGGGTTGTAACTCAGTCGTAGAGCATCTACTTTGTATCCAGAAGATCCCAAATTCAATCACTAGCATCCCTGTAGTTTGGGAATATCCCCTGACTAAACTGCCAATCAGTATAGGCAATTCTGAGCTAGATGGACAAATTGTCTGACTC
Organism: Podarcis muralis; assembly: GCF_964188315.1. Taxonomy (NCBI): domain Eukaryota; kingdom Metazoa; phylum Chordata; class Lepidosauria; order Squamata; family Lacertidae; genus Podarcis; species Podarcis muralis. The sequence continues at coordinate 46,827,711 of NC_135656.1, read as the reverse complement.
AGTAGAAGGTTGAGCCTATTATCCTCACCATTTATTTGCATCACGTTTTTAATTTAAGCCAGTTTTCAAACAATTTGGGACTAGGACATCTCCAGGAACGTATATCTAAGGAATCTACCTACTTGCTTTGATCTTCACTTGAAACTCCTTACCATCTGAGATTCAGAGGAAATATATGCACAGGATAAGTGCATGGGAAGCCTGTTTTCCCCTCCTCTGTTTTGAGACTTCTGGTTAAGCTACTACCATTCTGCCATGTCCACAAGGTAGATGGCAACTGCACTGTCTCTACTGCTTAGGCCTTTGGTGTTCCTTGATACCTGTTTGTATCTTCTGGGTTGCTTATTTGTTTATTTGTTTATTTATTTATGCATGCATTGTTAACATCATTGGGCACCCTATACAGACAGGAAGGAAGGTTAAAATGTGTTAATAAATAATGATAAATAAATAATGCATGTATTTCCTGAACAGCAATTGGTATGACAATTAAAACAGGTCCATTTGCAATTGAAATAGAATGTTTACAGCACTCATGGTAGAATCTGAGACCTCTCGCCTTGCAGTTCCCAAACCTTCAGAACTGCAAAATTTTAAATGATTCTATAAGCAATTGTGAAATGAAATCCACTGCAATCCTGTTTGCACTTACTTGCATGTAAATCCTACTAAGCTCAAAAAAACTTTCTTCTGAGTAGACATACACAGGATTTCACAGTCTGAATTACTGTTTGGCACTCTTTCACCACATCTAAGGACATTAAGCTAGATCACTTCCTTGAAAACTTAAGTATCAAGCCTCCAGCATCAAGGTCTGGTAATTACTGTACAGAAGTGTTTTTTCAGGAAATTGAAAGTAAATGCCCTGTTAGTTACCTGACAGTCTAAAACTAGGTGTACAGTAATAAAAGTAATATTGTGTTGTGTTTATAATATTTTACTATAAATCACATTTTCCCCCAGTGGCGTAGCGTGGGTTGTCAGCACCCGGGGCAAGGCAAGTAATTTGAGCCCCCTAACCTGTGGATTTGCGCCCCCTAACCTGTGGATCTGCGCCCCCTAACCCGTGGATTTGCCCTAACCCCAGATGTTGCGCCCGGTGCGGCCGGCCCCCCCTGCACCCCCCACGCTACGCCACTGTTTTCCCCTAATTCATTTTTCAAAAAAGAAAAAGAGAGGTTCACAGATTCAGTTTTACAAAATTATGAGCACTGTCCAGTACTGGCTGGTTCACTAGGGGAATAGGCACTGTCCCACCAATTTCAGTCTGTCCTCAGCCAGTCCCCATCTGCCCACTTTCTTACTTTACACCTAGTTCATTAGGTGGGACTAATGACCACCTTCCATTTTCTTAGTCTCAGTAATGCCCTGGTGGAACCGAGCAGGGAAGAGAATGAGAGAAAGACTAGAATGCCTTGGCTCTGCCTACTCTTGGCCTCATTACTTCCACCCCACCAGTCCAATGCGCACCCGCCACCACTGGTGTAGGTTATGATATAGTTTGCATTCAGATACCATATGAACAGGTTACTTTAGAGGGACGTAACAGAAACATTTAACTTTTTTACACAAATATAATTACAATGAAGCTGAGTGCTTTCAACCCTGCTCAGCAATACACCATCTTTGAACACAGAGGTTCCATTTAGCAATTTAGTAGACTTGGCCTCCACAATGGTGTCTGATCCACTTTTAAAACCATGTAGCCCAGTAGCTATCACCACATACTTGGGCACCAAATTCTATGCTAATTATTATACATGTATGTGAAATGATACTTTCCTTTGTCTTTGGTTTCAGTCCACTGCTAAACAGCTTCATTGAGCGATCCTGTGTTCTTTCCATACCATGCATAATTCCATAAGCTCATGTCTTCTTGTTAGTTGCAGGAAAACCATTAGAGAATGTATAGAAGGAAACACATCCATCTTCAGTTGTAAATGTATGGGATTCAATATACTGCTGATTTTTTCCTTCCCTCTTGACATGAACATGTGAAGTTGCCTTCCTAGATCAGACAATCAGTACTCTGATCAGCAGCAGTCCTGCCTAAGTTCTTTCCCAGCCTAGCTATTTAGATGCTTAAAAAGGAAAAGAAAAAAAAAAACACTTCAAGATGCCAGGGACTCTTTAATTTAGTTTCTTGGATCTGAACTTCACACTCCTATTTGTTTGTTTCTATTATAGATTGGCCAGGGCACAATCAGATCACACAGCACGGTCTCCTCTCCAGTCATTTTTAATGTGCAGCTTTGTAACAACAAGACGACAGTGCTTAAAATGGATACCCCACCACAAATGTATACAGATTTGTGAACTCTGTCTCTTTGGGGAAGTTAGCAAGGGATATTAGGAATGACCTGTCACCCTACCACTTTTAATTTTATCTATTACTTGCAGCTTAAATTACACCAACCAACATAGAAATAATATAATATGAAGTGTTATGTTTTACAGTATGCTTGCAATAAAACATGGCAATTAAGATTATTTAGCTGAGCTTCCAACAGCAAAGCTGCTAAATCAAAGCTGTGTATATACAGCATCATGCAGTGACATTTTTTCTTTTGTTCAAAAGGGGAACTATCTCAGTTACACCTGGAGACCTTTATGCAAAATTGACGCCACCTAGAACATGACCTGAGGCTGGCATCTAGATTGCATTTTGCAGGGTAAAGTCACAGTGCTGGAAGGCTGCAGTGCCTGCTGTGGCTGTAGAGACAAATATGGAAGAGACATGTTTGTTGCAGCTAGAGCAGGTGAATGTGTCTGGTTGTACTGCTGCAGATGCACTATTACGTTTCTTCTGCACTTCTCCCAGGGGTCATTTCTCCTCTGGTCACTGCTATGGATACATGACCTGACTGTCTCCAGGTACTGCAGTTGTCTGCAAAGGATTCCCACGTGGCAGGGTTGATGTTGCCAGCCTTCATGTCACGTTTGCAGACATCTTTGTAACACAGAGTTGGTCTGCTAAAGGGGCTGGTGCCTGAAGCCAGCTCCCCATAGAGCACATCCTTGGGGATCCTGCCATCTTCCATTCTGTGGACATGACCAAGTCAGCATAGAGATCACTGAGACAGGATTGCAAAAACACTGGGAGTGTTGGCTTGGGAGAGCACATCTTTGAAACTGTCCTGCCATGTGATACCCAAAAATTTCCTAGTGCAATGCATGTGGAAGGTGTTGAGGCATCATTCCTGACAGTTGTTAGTTGCCCACAACTCACTTCCATAAGCAGCTGGCTCAACATGCGAGCCTAGTAGACATTCATCTTGGTATTGGACTGTAGCATTTTAAATGTATTTTCATACATTTCCTGAGCTGAAGATTGTGTCCAGAAGTGTGAATTAAGTTCATTCATACTGGAATTCACAAAGAGCACCCTTCTCAAACATCTCTATAAATTGTGAACACCTCCCTGTCTTAGATGCTGAATCAATATAAAGTAGTGTATATGTTGGTAATTTGGGTTTTCTCAGTTTAGAGTACCCTCCACATACCAGGGTGGTCCACTCCCACTGGCCAGCGAACAGAGAGCCACTGAGAGAATGCACCCCCCCCCCCCAGGAAAAGTACTACGGCGAGGGAAGATGGCTAGTCTGCTCTTTACCGTCTATAAGAGAATGAACTGCTGCAGGAAGACTACTTTCCTCTCTGCCTTCCAATTATGAAGAGAATATCACTCTCACTTTTGCTGCCAGCCAGAGGAAAAAGGACCACTAGATGATTGCCACAGGGAAGGAAGAGGAAAAAGGACCACTGGGTGATTTTGGGAAGGAAGAGGCAGGCCTACTTCAGTCAGGGTGCCCCACCACCACCACCTACAGGGCCTCATTAAAGGTGAAAATGTAACACCTCTCACTTGAAAAATATAAATTCAAAATGCATTGGGAATTGCATGAAATGGACCCATCTTGAAGATCAACATGGCCCCGGCTGGATGTAAATGTCCACTAACAACTCACCACTTCATTCCTGCATTGACCAACTGGCCTCTCTTCTCTGTTTTTCTCTTCACTGTCCTATACTGTGAGTCCTGTTTAGTTTAGAAGCCTGTGTCTTATATTCACTGTTTTTTGTTTAATTGCTGTGAGTGACTTTGGGGGACCACTCTATGCCCTGAAGAAAAAGGGAGGAGGCTGACTTTGTACATTCAAGCAAAAAGGGGGAGCAATGTGGCTCATAATATTTCAAGCATCTCTGAGAAACAGTTATTAAAATAATAATGGTATTTCTATCAGCTGCATAAGAAGTCACATTAAATATAGCTATAGGATGTTGTAACAGCAATGCAATTTTCTCTGCAAGCTGTTGGGAATTCTCTATAATATGCATTAATAAAAAGGAGGATTTTGTTTGGGTGGGTGATAGTCTCTTTATGGTTTTTTTTGTTCTCACATTAATAATGCCAGGGAAAACATGACTAGCATTAGTGCTGCCACACGGAAAAGATCAAACAAACTGTGTGTACTCAAGACACACTTTAATTATTTTTAATTCACAGTAAGTGACAAAGTGTGCTAGTGATGCTGAAAATATTGAAGGATTCCCCTTAGGAAATCAGATTCCTCCTCTGTATGCCACACTCCCCACACCACCCCTTTCCTACACATGCCTGAGTCATTAATTTAATACCATTCCTTAAAGTGCTTTTAAAGAACATCACCACTACCTCACTCACTGAGTCACTTTACAGGAAAATGCTTTCCAGACTGGATCGCACATTCCTATATATTTTATTTTAGTCCTTGAAGCTTTTTTGTGTAATATAAAGGCTAACACTATCAATTTGCTTTTTAGAATACTACAACCAAACATCAGGGGGTTCTGAGCATCTGGAAATAAATTGGCCACTCTTAAATGTAAGATACTCAAGAGCCTGTACTAGCACAGAGGGTGTCTTCCTGTGTATTCTTTGGATTTGCTACAGAAACATTCTTAGAGTCTTTTTTTAAAATGAAGATGCTTATGGTACTGCAAGTGTTGCATTCCTCCTAATATTCTATTATGGACTTTTAAAAAATGGTTGAAAATTCCCATTTAATTTACCGTAGAATGGGAATGAAGGAATTTGAATGGTTATGACCTGCCTGTATTAATGTCTGAGCTGGTCATACATTCCCAGGTTGTTGTTTTTTTAAAAAATAAAAAGCCTAATTAAATGCAAAAATATGTGCAAAAATATATACATTATACGTTGTTGTATGCCTCTATTTGTACACTGATTACTTTAGGAAATGCATATGTATAATGTGTATATATGTATAATTACAATAATTGTTATTTTAGTGAAACTGGTTAAAAAAAAACAAACTCACTTCTGCTTGATATTAAGAGAAAAGATAAGAATTAGATAACAATGTTGTGATTGACACTGAGACTCCATCTCTATTCCAGAGCCACAGAAAGCTTTGGCCATTTATAGCTCTGTTTTCAAGACAATTTAGATTAGAAATATAGGCTGATATGACTAGCTCCACACAGTGGTCAATCTGTGCAGCCTTCAATAACTGGTTGTTTTTTCTTCTGCTACTGAAGTGAGAGGAATGCTGCAAAGCACAGGTAAGCAGGAGTATCAGTTGGCTTGAGCAGGGTGCTGATAATGCCAAGGCTGTAGGTTCAATTCCCAAAAGGGATAACTTCATATTCCTCCAACTCTATGATTCTATATACCAGTTAGACTACAACTCCCATCGTCCCTGACCATTGGCCACACTGGCTGGGAATAATGGGAGTTCTAATTCAACCATTTCTTGAAGACACCATATTGGCTACTACTACTTGGGAATCCTCCCGCACCAGGCCTAACTAGACCTAATATGTATCTCAACTTGATACATTTGGGCTCAGATTGTTTGCCCCTCCTTCAATATACCCATTTCCCTCTAGGCCAGAGATACCTTTAGGACAGTGGTTTTGGACACTTGGGAAGAGATATCCTTGGTGAGACAATAAATTTTCCCAGTTACCACTGGGCCAGGTACTGTACTTTCTCCCTGTATTTTCTCTTTGAGAAGATGGTACTGTGAGTATAAATGTACAGTAATTTCTATGTAGGAGTTTCTGGGTGGCAAGTCCCCCGTCAGAGTATAGTTCCAGTTAAATATTTTATTCTAGGATACGGAGACAACTCTGAACACACCATTTAAAAGAAAGTTTCATTTTGTTTCATGCTGCTGAATATATCTGGCAGATTGTAAGCTTGTAAACTGGCACAATCCATGAGGACAGTATTCTTTTCCACACTGTTGGAAGTTTCCATAGTCTAAAAGCCCTTACTATAGGTTTAGAGAATAAAGGTTTATCAATTAGCACCCAGTGGATAGAAATTCATTTGTCCCACACACGCTGATAAAATGATATTGGTGGACTGTCCAAAAACTAAATAAAGTCCCTTGATGACTGCAAGCATGGTGGATATATTAATGAAATATTAATTAGATGGAAGTAATTAATTTATAAAAAGGAGAAACTGGGGGAATGTTTCCCAATTGTTCTGGGCAAAAACTCTAGACCTGTGTTGGATGGATAATGTATGATGGCTTTCTTGAGGCGTTCATAGTTAAGAACTTAAGATATCAGCTGTGGTTGTGAGGCTTTGGTCAAGTCCCTTGTGGAGTCAGAGAAACACTTCAGATTTAATAAACCTTTCTCAAAACTGTCTGTTAAAGAAAATACGTTTATGTTGAATCATAAAGGGCTTCAGAACTGGCTGTGGGGCAAACACACAGAGTTTGCATCTGGAACCACCTTGTAGATATACAGTTCATAACTTACACTTCCCAATTTATCGCAGAACTATTTGGGGAAGCATACAAATGCGATAAAGTCTGCTGTCACAGAAAGGCCTCCTTTGAGAAACCTCCTACACAAATAAAATCTTGAAACGTTGTGATGTGAAGCATCGATGCCCCCTCCCTTGAACTGCAGGAATCAGTAAGTTTCAAAAGCAGAGCAAGTTCATCTGATAGTTCAGGCAGGCAGTTTCTGGTGTAATATGGTAGATATGGGTCTATACTGATGAATTTCTTTTATACTGTGCCTAAAGTGGCAGTTGTGAAAAACTTTTCTTGTCCCCTTGCAGTCATTTGCAGTAAATTGAAATAGCTCTTATTACTTGCCATGTATCATCCCCATTGCAATGACCGGAAAACATAGTTGAGTGCATGTCAGTGCATCAAAAAAAAGTGAAGCAAAACAGAATCTTCGCAATGTATCCAGTTTTGACAGGTCATTCAGGTTGCATTTTTGTTGTTTCATTTTTAATCACTTCTTTGCCAAGCATGTACACATGCTCTGCATTCTAGATTGTGAACTAGGAGGGGCCTAGTGCATGTAACAGTGCAATCCTATACCTCCCTTCTCAGAAGCAGGTTCCATTATCTTCAATGTGGTTGAGTTGCAGATAAGTGGATATAGTTTTGCAGCCTTAGATGCTTTTTAAAAATAAATAAATAACAAATATATTCATTCTTTAGCAAATCGAGGCTTGTACTCCAAAAGCTAGGGAAAAATTTAAAGAAGGACTTGACCAGTACAACAGCCATGTTCTAACAATAACATATGACATCATTAAAATGATTTGAAGGTTGGCAGGCTAATATATAATACCATCAAAAATAAAGGTATTATCTAGTAAGAACTACAGAAATTAAAATATCCATTCATTTAATATTGGTGGGAAACATCATTAATGTCTGAGTCATTGAAAGTATAGGGCAATAACTATGTGAGCTTCTTTACACAGAGCAAACTATGGAATTTGCTCCTGGAAGAAGTAGTAATGGTGATGATGATGAATTCAAATAATAATAATTATTATATACGACCTTTGATCTGAAGTTCTCAGGGTGGTTCACAAGATAAAAATGCAGGATAAACAAATAGTTGGCTCCGAACTTGGATAACTTTAAAGATAATTAGACAAATTCGTGAAGCATAAGGCTATCAGTGCCTACTAGCCATAATAGCTATATTCTATTTCCACTGCCAGAGGCAGTATATCTATGCATGCCACTTGCTGGGACTCACAAGTGGGGAGAGTGTTGTTGTGCTCAGGTCCTGCATCAGAAAGCATGGGATGAAGATGCTTTTTTTTTTAAAAAAAAGGAGGAGGTTGAATGCTCAATAAATAGTGGAAGTTGTATAACTCCCATGCAAACAATTCAGAATGAATGCTCAACCAAGAGCAGACATTGTTTAAGCTTGTGCAGAGGTCATACAATGTCTGCTCTTTACCGAGCATTCATTCAGGTTGGCTTGTGTGGAAGTTATACAGCAGATCAGGATGAATGTACAATAATGAGATTGTCTGGAATCTGCCTGTGACTAAAAAGGCAATTACAGAGCTCTGATTTTGACAAGAAAGAAAAATTAAGAAGCAATGTACAGATCAGGAAATATCCACGCAGTCTAAAATTAGGTCCATTTGCTAGATCTGGTAGAACATTTCATTAGAATTGCAGAAAGTTGTACCTACTGCAAGGTACATGGCCGGAGACAGGCACTTTCAACTACCTGATGTAGAATCCTTTGTGACTGCAAAGCCTGCTGAGACTTATTCTTCACCTGAATCACATAAACATAAGAGTATAGGCACTTTGTATCTGGGAAAAAAGGTAACTTTCCGTTAGAAAGAAATTATTCTTTGTATTAAATCTTTCAGATTGTTCTCTCTTTTTTATTTATTTGAGATTCGGTTTATGAGGGCCCTGCAGGAGTCTAAATCCTGATTCAGCTTTTATGAAACTGGCTATATCAAACTGAACTGTTCTCAGTAGGCAAATCATTTGAAGCCAGTGCCACCAGAACAGATACAAGCCTTTTTAGAAACACTTACATTATATCAAACTGCCTCCCCATCCCCCAGCCTATCATCGCTAAGTTAGGAAAATTCTGAAACTTCATGCCAACCTAGACAGAACCATGCTGTAGTTTTAACCTGCAACAATACTTTCTACAGCCCACAGCCTCAAGAAAAAGAGAGCCAGAGAAGATCACAATCTGGATCAAGTACATCAGCCTGCCTTCAATTTATTAATTTTTAAAAAAGAATAGTAGCAAATGCTTTCATAATTGACACCGAGAGCTGTGCTAGTCAATGAATACAAATGCATATACATATACCTAATAACCAGCAACTGTGCACTTTCACCACGCCTCATGCACATTGTCCATGAAGAGGGAATTGTGCACATATACATAACCTCCAAGAGAAATTGGGGAATATGCATGTTATCTGATGTTTGTATGCATAATCAATATGCATAATCACAAACAGGTTTGGGAGAATGTACATTTTCTACATGTTCTGGGCATTATGCATGCCAATGCTTGGCCCTAAATCTATTTGCTCACCCCCCCCCCATCACATTATATCTCTCTCTTTATATCAATGCATGGGTTACTTAGCACTTCGTATTAAATTTCAGACTTCTGTTCCTTTTCTACAACCTAGAGAACACAATATTGCTTGCTTCTGCTAGCTGTTTTCTGGATTAACATCTGGCACCAATTATATTTTCTCTCCCCACGTACTTATTTCTCATTTCCCCCCACTCTGTCTTATGCACAGTCATCTTTATTTCTTTCCACAACTCTTGTCTCCATCCCTTTGGCCACGCTTTTACATCCCTCCAATTATCAAACTACCACCATCTCTTCCAAGGATGTTCCAAAACACCAAGCTATTCTTGCCAAGGCTTTTCTAGATTCACCTTGTCTACATTTCCAGTTCCACATGACTCCCCATGAACATTCTTCCATCACCTAACATATTTCTTCCATCTTGTCTGCCCTCATATAATAAGAGCTATGGGGAGGTAATCCATCTTTTCAATGTTACAGCACCTAATGCTCTGGTGTATGAGACAAACATGAAAAAGGCAATGGTAAGATCACTAGCATCTGAGCATGCAAAACTGAATATCATCAGTACATCTATAGACAAGAAAAAGTATGCTAAAAGACTCATGAAATATTTTCTTGTTTTCCATTTCAGATAATATTCTGTTTCAGTATTAGCTGTGCTTTATAGTACACCTTTTTAAATACAAGTACATCAATCTTATTTAAAGCTGTTGATACTACATTAATCCACAAAATACTGCAATGGTAAAACTAGTAAACAATATTTTGGTCTCCTATATAATATGGACCCCCACCTTGTAATTATACTACTAAAACACAAAACAATCAGCTTGATACTAGTTTAACTGTATATTTTTCACTATACCCTGCCAAAGAACAGGGCCATGCCTGTTAACTACATAATGCTTTCCAGCATCTCACAGAGGAAAATAGGAACAGCAGTGTATATAGAATGTTCCCTGTTTTCATGCCTGATTATTGTCTGAGAACACATACACGCGCGCACACATGCACACTATTTCAAATTAATGAAGGTTCTTCTTTGTCTGCTGTTTTCTCCAATATCCTTTATTGTCCTGATCTCTGTAGGAAATTTGGACACATGGCTATTGGAGGAAGAGAGTGATAAACTAGAGGTAAAGGAATCTTTGCACTGTCATTTTGTGTTAATGTAAATGCACTTACATATTGGAGTATGAATGCAAATGCTAGAAATATTGAAAGAAAAACACAAAGGAATTATGAGTGCTAGGGGTAGGGGGAGACTGTTACTGGTAAAAGGGCACAGTTGGACTTACGTATGTACACATATTTTTTTTAAAAAAACCACACACCATGAAAATAATGTTCAAGTCATTGTTTGCCCAGAAGGCTTAAAAATCCATATAACATGGCAAAGACAGGGATGGAGAAGACAGGGACTGATAATGAATAGCAGGGATAGATGGTGGGTGCAGGGAATCATGTAGCAGTGAAGCAGATGGTAAGGATAAGCCAGGGTGCTCTAGGAAATATTCTGTTATAGTCTTGCAGGAGAATTCAAAGAGAATAAATGGTGTTACAAAGAGCGATATTCTTACCAAGTCACACAGAACAGTGTGGTAGAAGGCATTAAGATGGACCTTAAGATATTGCGGGGTTTTGTGTTTTTAAGCAACAACCAACCTGATTGACACTTCCTGCAGTAGCAGATTGGAACACATTTATTCTTTGGTTTTTTACATTTCTTCAAATGCTATAATGCAGCTCTTGGCTTTTAAAAAGTGCCAAATGGGTACAGTGGTACCTCTGGTTACGTACTTAATTTGTTCCGGAGGTCCGTTCTTATCCTGAAACTGTTCTATCCTGAAACTGTTCTCCCCCCCCCCCCCAAAAAAAAATTAGTTTTCTCTTATAACACACAGACAAAAACACAAAAGAAAAACATTACATTTAACAGAACATAAAAACTTAACAACAATAAAAACATGCCATGAACAATGATGTAGCGAATTAAGGAAAAGCACTGATTCCACTTCTGACACCAGTACTTAGAGACAAGCAGCGAAGGGGATAAGGTACAACTCACTTGAAAACACATAAGAATCCAAACAATCATGGCCAATAATGAGAGATGATGGAAGTTGTACTCTAAAAACATCTGGAAGGCCACAGGTTGCCCACCCCAAACCTAGAGCATCTAGTATTATTTAAGACAACAAATGAAATGTCCTCTACCAAATTTTGTAACTAGAAAATGTGAAAAGAAACTAACAACTAACTTGTTAGGTATATCATTTTGTACCAATTTAACTTGAAGTAAATACTTTGCAGCGGTTGTAATGGATCTGTCAATATATGCTACAGCATGACTTTATATATAGTGTTCGCTATCGGATGCGCGCAGCCTGAACTGATTTGCTCATATATCACAGAAAACATACATTTTGAATCGAAGTTCTGGGTAATATGAGCATCAGTCCTATATAGTCTTAAACAGATATGTGTGCTGTATACAGACTGTAGGAAGGCAACTAATATAGCAGAACAGTTGCAACTGAAATGCATCCACCACAGCAGCTAGGCATAAACCTGAATGTTCTCCCCTCCCAACCACTCTGATTCCACAGTAATTCATATAACTAATTAGCTCTTCTCACTTCCATCCTTCCCAAAGTATTTTCTCCTTCTGAAGGACAAGGATGTTTTCTAAATAGTGCTTCTCTGCACTGCAGTCTTTTCTACTGAAGTGTTTTATAAGGAAGAATTAATATGAATCTTATTTACAAGAGGCGGCACCTCCTCATAATATCCAAGAGATGCCTACTAAATCCAAAAATGCTTTAGAAAGTCACGCACTAATTTTCTTAAGGGTCAGAAAGGCATTCAAATATAAAACATGATCCACCTAGATTACAAAAAGAGTGTGACACAGAATGACTGAGAAAGCCCATGAATTAGGAACATAGGAACACAGGAAGCTGAATTATACCAAGCTGAACCATTGGTCCATCTAATTCACTGGCATCAGCTCTCAAATGATTCAGATAGGGGTGTTGATCAGCGCTATCTGGAGATGCCAAGGATTCATCTTAGCACTTTCTGAATATAAAGCAGATGTCCTACCACAGAACTACAGTCCTTTCCACATTAAATAATTCAGTTTACAACATTATTCTCAATAAACGTCAGAGTTGCAAGGTCCCATCCAACCAGGAGGAATTCCACTGACAATCACTGAGGCTCAGTATGCATGACCAAATTCCAAAAGAATAAATCTTAAGAGTCATGACATAAAGAGTCATCTACATCTGTGACACACTATCATTTTCTTTGCCTGATCCTTTGAAAATTGTGTACAGCCAAGGCTCCTGACCCTTTCTCTTATGTGTGAGTAAGTAATAAAACTTTATTAAGGCTTACAATGGGATAGATAAGGCTATGGATACAGATCACCAAAGGGAAGGCTAGAAAGTTCAAGAACAGAATTGGGTCTGAAGCTGTTTCAACAAATGGTCATAGCCCCCCTGCCAGCTTCTAATCACGAGATATGCCATACTCAATCATCAGACTCTGTCTTGCTATAAGAATGGTGCACTTCTCTGAGAGGCAGGGGTCTGCTGCCAAGGGTATAAATGGAACTGAGTTGTCAGCCATGAGATAGGTATAATTCCTTCTGGATCCTCCTCCTCCAGCTGTCAAGTCTCCCCTCTTGGGTGGTGAGCAACTTCCCTCATTGCTAGGGGATCTCTGTTCTATTAATGGGGCAGGAGAGGGAGCTGACAGGACAGCTCCCCCTGGCCTCTAAAGGCAAAAGAGTGAAGTCAGTGTCCTGGAGCTCTGCACCCTCCTCCTCTGACAGCAACAGCCACCCCAACTGCAAGCCAGCCATAATTGTAGGGATCACAACATGTACATCAAGGTGGATGCTCTGTACCTTCCTAAATCACGGTAAACAACAACTTCCAGTCAGTTTCCTATATTTCTCTTTATCTCCCAGAGTGGCCCCAAAGAAGACAGGGAGGGAGAGAATGCCACCAGGATATAGTTTTCCTCAAGTACAGCAGTGCATGGATATAATTACTCGATGGTTTAAGAAAAGGAAATTAAAATGGAAAAAGCAAATATGAAGCCAACACCATGCTCCCAATTTGCTAACCATGGTAAGATAGTGGAAATATTTCATCTGCAGCAAGCCTATGCACCTGTGACATTGATGTAAGCATGATCCAAATTGCATGGGTAATTACTACAGGCATACTGTGAGGGATGTGGTGGGAAACAATTTTTTCACAGCAACAAAATATTGCAATTTAAGTAATCAGAAAATAGGATTTCTATTTTATAGAGGCACTTCCTAGAGGAAATGTGCAGTGGATTAACTACAACTACTGTGCCATTCATTGGACACAGACAAACTCTGGAAAAGCCCTCAGTTCCCTTGCCAAACAGACTGACCCCTGAAAGCCGCAAAATGTATCACAGTTTCCTCAAGTGCAATCTGTTTTTAATCTAGCATCTGACACGATATAATATTTAAAATTTAAACCTCTGTATGTGTCTCAATAAGACATGTCAAAGACTCAGCGTGTACTCAGGTGAAGTGGCCCACTGATTTGCACTGCTGGAGTCAAAGGCTGTTTTTGTTACCCTCTGACATAAGAAAGTACTTCAGCCTCCACTGATGCTGCAACCTTTAGAAAGCACTGACATCATTTAAATAAAACAAAATCAACATTTAAAAACAAAATCATTCAATTATAGTCTTATGATACGTATAATAGTGTGTCAACCACTGTGAGTAGCATTCACATTCATTACATCGTCTTCATTTTACAAGTAGAACATTCGGGATGATCTAATCTAGCCCCATGATGCTAAGAGCAAGAGTTACTATTGATACTTTTCTGTAACAGTATCAAATATCTCCGGAACATAAGAAGCAGGTGTGGACTACAAAATGAAAACACAGTTATTGAAAAATGGAAAAGGCCCAGAGCTATCAGGCAACTTTAAACACATGTAAATTCTTTCTTACCTTTCTTCTTAGTACATAGACTGGATCTTACTGACTGTCCAATAGGCTTTGATCTGTTCAGCTTCCATAGCTTCACTTTGAAACAGCATTGCTTTGGCAATTAAAGACATGATTATACTTAAGGCAATTGTGATATGTTCTGCTGCTGTCACCACTTCATCTGTAAAGTTTCCAGATCCTATTAAGTGTTTTTAATTGCGGCGCTGGAGTATAAAGCACTGATGCATTTTGAAAAGAGATGGACAAAGCAAGATGGACGGGTAGTCAAATGTTTAATACTCAGTATGTGTAGTTACAGAAGCTCCATACCAAGGATAGCATAGTATTGGTTTTAATTCAGAACATCCATGGCCTTCCTCATGGCAGTTAAATTAAAGCTTCCTCATGGCCTTTCTCGTGTCACTGAAATTAAGTACTTGTACTTTTAGCATCTCAATTAGTTATCCTATACAATGTCCCCAATTCAAAATGCACCCCCTCCCTCAAAGCCGGACTGTGCAGCAATATATTCTGCATGATTTGGAGCTATGATGTAGTGAGATTTATCAAATTTGACAACACTTCTAATGCCAAAGAGCAATGGAAGGGAAACTCACATGAGCCACACAATTCTAAATACTATGCTGAAGAGTGAAAAAGCTTGCTAGGGTGATGTAGATTCCCTGTGGTGAATGTAACATATCGCCTAGGCCTACAGGTGTGCAATGAGAGGGTGTGGTGAAGGACTGGTGGGTCAAAGTCTGAGGTAAAATATTTTCAAATGTTGTGTAAATATAAAAAGAAGAATATGTTTTGAAAGCAAATGTTGAGCTTTATAAGTGGGAATCAGTGAGAGAGGTGAAAAAGGTCAGCCTGCTCTATATGAAGTCTAACTGTTACTTTTGTATGGTGCCTGTAAGTTCTTACAGCTACAAGAAAGCTATCATTGGCCTTAGTGGTTCATGTTACACCTGTCAGTTCCCATGCTGGACAGGAGAATTCAAAAGGTCAAGTTTTGATAGGCCAATTACTGAACATTCTATCAGCTCTTATTGGTTTAAAATTGTAGCCATGTGGGCTGGCAGGGAACAGAAGTAATTCAAAGCCATTGATCCTGACTGAAATGGTATAACATGGCAGGCACAGAATTGTCCAGGGTTAGTATGATCTAGTGGTCAGCAGTGATGGCCACTGCTGCTGCAGAAGAGTAAAGGGAAGTCCAGAAGAGTAAAGGGAAGAAGAGCTTAGGGAGAGCTGATGCATTAAGGCAAAAAGCATTAGAAGTAGGAATGAGAGGAAAACTCCAGAGGTGGTTTTCAAGGGTAGTTTCTAGCCAGAGCAACATTTGTAGGCAGTTGCCCTCAGAGAGGCAACTATATGTCATCTACTTGGCTATGACCTGTTACTCAAGTCCCTGACCAGAGCTTTCAAGGGAAGCTAAAGCAGCCCTGCCAGTGAAAGTACATGTCTCAAGAAAAAAGTCCATTGTAAAGGACAAGTGTGTGTGTGTGTGTGTGTGTGTGTGTGTTTGTTTGTGTGTGTGTGTGTGTGTGTGTGTGTGAAAGAGTGAGAGAAAAACTGCAAAGCAGTTTCTAATAATATAATGCATTTTTGTATGTTAGTTTATCTAATACATGTATTGATATGCACACTTTACCACTGTATGTGTATTTCTGTATACATTACTTGACTACACAACTGCACTTGAGAAGTGCATGTTTTGAAGGATGGCTGTTTCAGTTCACATTTTATTTCAGAAAGTTCAGATTTAGTAAGTTCACCTTTAAATGCAAACTAAATCAATCCCCCCCATTCCTAGCAGTTGAGAGATTATGTTCAACCCTGTGTCCATTCACAAAGTTCCTGACTAGATGGTAAATGTCAAATCCGGACTCTGGAAGGTCAAATTAGGAAAAGAATAATTAGAAAAGAAGGATAAGGCTGTATCAGATTCCTTAAAGAAACAGTTCATTGTAAGCAACTATTGAAACTTATGGATAACATCTAGTCTCATATATTATTAACATGTATTATATGCAAATCAGGTTTTTAATAATTATATTTGTTTAAATTTTAAACAATTGTTTAAATAATGTTCATATTTGGCCTATATACTAATACCCTACTAATGTATTATTGATGGTATACTAAGAGATAAGGTTTTATTAAAGCATTTATAGTGGCAGCAGAATTATAAGGGATAAAAAATCGAAGTCTATGCATAGTCAATTTTAGAAAGGGTTTTAGAAAGGGTAAGCTAGAGCCTTCAAAGCATGGGGAGGTTTAGAGGGGATAAAACTCCTCCCCCATCTTTCACATTTGGTGTCCCAGTGGTGTTACAGAGGTCAACAATAGAAATAACATTACTCTTGGGTTCACCATTTCAAAATTGTATTAAAATACAACTGCTTCAAGCACACAGCTCCTCTGAATGGCCATCACATTAGTAATGAAAAAAATTGACCCTTGTAAGAGACAATTCCTCATGAAAGCTTCTTTTCCATATGTCTGTTTTCACCCTCTTTGCCAGATGTCACAACTTCATTTTCATTCATGTGTCACATAGTAAATTTGATGCTGTCCTCTAAATGTATCCCATCTGTAACCCTGAAACAGATTTAAAGCTGACAGATACTGAAAAACGATTTGACTAATCCATAAGCTGCTAACATTTTTGTCATTTTATGCACACACACACATTTTTTGCTTTTCTTAGGTTCAAAAATACTAAGGAAACAAGGTTCTAATTATTATGCTATAAGATGCTATATGTTAATTATTACTCAGTTCAAAATTATTATGAGCTATCACAGCTACAGTTTTGACCCTTGCATTCTGCAAAGCCATTATTTACAGTATAAATGTCAGGAAACACATTGATCCTAGTAAAAATATATTTGCATGTAATGGGGTCTCTATCACCTTGAAATTTACTATCTGAGCCTTCTTGCACAGGCAAAGAACCAGCTTCCTGTTGTTGTGGGGAGATGATGCCTTTGCAGTGTGAGTGTGTGAATGGACTATTGTTCAGAATACATATTGGGTTTCTCAATTAGATCACAGCATTAGAGCCCGACGATAACTTTTCTGGCAATAATCCTTGTCAAACAAGTAAAGCCCAGGATGAGAACTCAGATCCTTATTGATGTAGCTATTATATTTTCTTGTCTTTGTAATTTTTACTCTTTTTCTACAAACAGGCAATGCCCCAAGTCCCATCACAAACATAGTAATATAAATGTAATGATGCAATTATCTGGCAATAGCATAAATGATTCACGTAAACCACATGGCAAAAAAACACAACATAGCTGATTTGAACCTCCCCTCAAAAACAAAAATCACTTGGCGCTATCCTAGATAAAATAAGAATTCTGTAGCTTGGCTCACAACTGAAATCCAAGAATTGGAAACCAATCATTCTGCATTCTCTTCTGTTGGCTTTTGATGAATTCACATAGCAACATTCTTGTTTAATTGCAAATTAAGTGTTCAAAAGATCACATAGCCAATCTTCCCCTGAGAACAACATTTGATGTTCTGATATACATGGGGGGGGGGTGAAATCACAGAGAGAAAAGACAGATATTTAATTATTAATTGATTATTTTAAAGGTAGGGAAGGAACATGGTTTAAGGAGTGTTCGTTACTAGAGTATATAAATAGATCTAGCTGAGAGGGTGGCAGAACAGAGCCAAGGCAGTAACTAGAAATGCGCTGACTACAGAGCAAGAATATTTTGAAGCTTAGATATCTTCAATAAGGCTAAGCCAGCTCAAAAGATTCCACTGCTGCTCTAACACACAAGCCTTTGATGTTCCCTCATCTTTACATCATAGAAGGAGCTCAAAGGGTTAATTAAAATTTAATGATATCGGCAGTACTTTGAAAAAGTTATGAACTTGTGCGAGATCAATCATTTTCTTGGACTGCCTGACTTCAAAGCAGACATTATGCAAAAGGGGGGGGGGGACCGTCCATTCTGTACTGAATTCATAAGCACGGATTTTCTCATTAGTGGTCTAGGCACAGAATAGATTCCAAGTTCAAACCGAAAATGGGGGTGATGTGCCAAAAAGTGGTTAATCTGAATTTTAAGCCTTTGATAGCAATCACGTCTTTGTTGAGTCAATGCATCACTGCATTCAAAAACAAAAACAAGAAACAAGTGCACTCAGGCAGACCCAAAATAAAACACTTGGAATTATGAGCTGAATTATATTTTCCCTTCTAACCACACTTACATAATATTAGAAAAATAATTATGAACTTGTTTACCTTCTTACAATGATATTCAGTAAGATGTCAACTGAAATAATAACTGACAACTTTAAGACAGAGAGTGAAAGTGTGTGTGAGAGAATGCCATTTCCACCTGATTAGTGTGAGCACCTTTGCCAGAACTGAGTTCCCCAGTTTGTCCTGGGGTGGTGACTTTTCCATCAGGTGACAACTGTTGCCAATCAGAGACAAGAGGAGTTAGGGTTATAAGCTTGCTCCAATCCTTACGTTTTTCCTGTGCTGCACCCTCCCTCCCTATGCAGTATGGTCTCTGTTAGTTGCCTGTTCATGGGGCTAAGCTGGAATTGGGGGGGGGGGAGCCCTTTTAATTGTATAATCATAGAATGTAGAGTTGGAAAGGAACCTCAAGGGTCATTCTAGACCAACACCCTGCAACGCAATGAAGGAATCTTAAAGCATCCATGATAGATGACCACCCAACCAATGCTTGAAAACCTCCAATGAAGGAAAACCCACAACCTCCCGAGAGAATCCGTTCCACTGTTGAACAGCTCTTACTGTCAGAAAGTTCTTCCTGATATTTAGTTGGAATCTCCTTTCTTGTAACTTGAAGCCATTGGTTCGTGTCTTACCCTCCAGAGGAGAAAACAAGCTTGCTCCGCCCTCCATATGACAGCCCTTAAGATATTTGAAGATAGCTATCACCTCTCCTATCAGTTTCCTCTTTCCCAGGCTAAACATACCCAACACCCTCCACCATTCCTCATAAGGCTCAATTTCAAGAGGCCTTTATCCTTGTATGCCTTCCTCTGCACACATTCCAGCTTAGGCTACTTCATAATGCTTGGAGTCTTGTTTGGTGTTGTTTATTTGGTTCAATTTGCAGTTAGTCTGGGCAGAAAAGTCAGAGTGAGAGTTAATGGGTAATTCAATAAGGTAGTGCTGGGTTAAGGGCACTCTGTCACATTTCACTGTGTGGGGGTCATTGGGGGTGCCCTTATTCCTGGCATGCATCCTGGGGTAAACACTGAACTGGCAGGGCCACAGTGCACATGCCAGGACCAGATTCCCCAAGTATTCAGAGCAAGGATGAAGAGTTCCTTCCAATCCCCTTTTCTGACACCAGAGGCAAAGCCTGTGAAACCTACCCATCACTTGTGAAGGAATTTATCTCTTAATCAGGGAGCTTCCCTGCCTGGACTGTATTTTGGTTTGGTTAATCAGGTTATTGATTTGCAGATCCTCAAGTTTTGTTATATTTCAATAAATAAAGCCTTTCTCCAAACTGCTGTCATGTGAGTCTTTTTCCAGGCATGTTGGCAATGCAAGCTTCCCATTTCCTTCACTTTGATCACAATCTTCTTTCTACCATTACAGATTTGGAAAAACTCTCTCTCTCCCCCCCCCTTCTATAGATTGCATTTTTGCTTGAGATAAATATGAATATTGTTTAATTACAGGATAAGTTTGCTAAGTAACTCTGAAATCCCTGACATATCTACTCAGAGCAACCTGGGGTGGCAGGGTGAGGTGGGGGCAGGGATTTGTGTGACACAGTAACTGCCACTTCCAAAGCCTAGGCAGGTCCATGCCAGCCAAAGCAGAAATGGAGGTATTTTACCTGTTGTTTTCCTCAACAGTTCTCTTATTAAATTACCCTTTCCCATTGGTTCCACCAGGAGGGGAAATAACTGTAGCAGCCCCAAAGCTGGTGTAGTTTTTAACCCCATTCTGTCTTTGTATTATTAATTTCCCTTTATTTAATTATCAATACAAACAGAGCTACAAACCTATATTGAGATGGCAGAGGAGATTCATAAATACATACAAAAAAGAGAAAGGGTTAAAAGGCTTTTACCCCATTTTACAGACACGTCATAGGAATTAAAGGGTTTCTGATCTAGCAGATCTGTCCCTGACACACTTACTCATCCCACCCACACAGGAATACTCCCTTCTCTCAGAAAACCAGTGGTGGAGCAGCTTATGATTGCCCCATAAGATATTTATTTTTCTTTTGTAGAGAAGATCATATTGCAGGAAGTTGGACCAGATCAGGGTTTCCTGATCTAGTCCTGTATTTTGAGTACAATTTCCACCATCCTTGACCACTGGTCCTGCTAGCTAGGGATGATGGGAGTTGTAGTCCAGAAACAGATGGAGACCCAAGTTTGGGAAACCCTGAACTAGATGATCCTTGTGAACCCTTCCAACTCTACAGTCCCATGTTTCCATATTAGAGATAGTGAAATACAAACTTTTAAGCTGAGCTGAATCATTAGTGTATTGTGTATTTTAATTATTTATATATATTTATTTGAAAATAGTTTTACACTTGTAAACTGCTTAGAATTCACTTCAGCAATTGGCATTTTAAGTTATGTCATCTGTATATGAGCTGCTGAAACTATCTTTGCCATTAATGCCTTATGTCAATCACTTTTGTTCCTAGATCCCAGGGCTTCCAAGTTCATGCAAATCAGATCTTTCTATTATGTATGTCAGAAGCTTCACATCAGTGAAGCCACAGCTTTTTGGTTCTTCTTTCAGAGCACACAAATACATGTTTTGTCCACCTTACACACTTCACTGTCTGCTTCAACAGTGCAGGGTCTTCCCTGTGGTCCTGGTCTTTTAAACTACCTTTCAAATTTATTTAAGCTTGGGAAAACAAGTAAGTCTTCACTGAGTGCTGGAAGCTCAACAGTCTCATAGATATTCATGTCTCCAACAGAAGGTTGTTCCACAGCTAGGGAACCAAACAGAGAAAGCCCTGCTTTGGGTTCCTGCACAGTGGGCCACACCTAACCATGATGGGCTAAGCACACAGCAACTGATGAGACAATGCTTGGTCGGGTTTTTTGCAAGAAATGTTCAAGAACTTTCCCTAGCTGGATGACCGGATCTCTCAGCCTCAGTTTCTCCTTCCATCCCAGGTCCTGCTAAGAGATTTCATAGAGACTGCAACAGGACAAAGGTAGAGGAAGATGACAGGGGTGGCAGAAAGTGCAGATTTACTTGGGGCAGGACTAGGGAGCCCCAGAAGGCAACGGGAATCCTTATTACAGTGATACACATAGAACAGCTCCTCCTATGACATATGGCAGCCACCAATGGTGATGGGCTTTTGCCGTCTGTTCAAAATATGTTTATTTCTGGCCACAGATACCTATTCCTCTGCCTACTGTATTTGCATATTGTATTTTCCCCTTAATGTTTTCTTTGGAATGGTTTTATTGTACACCATCCTAGTATTTTCATTTGAATGAAAGGTGGTATAAAACATCCAAACTTTGGGCTAAATAAGACATTTTACTTTTGTCCCAACACCTTTGAAAAGGAAGGTATTAAATACTTTATAAAGATTAGTGGGGTACTTTAAAGATAATTGTGTTATTGAACTTTCATGCTTCTGCTCCTCTTTTTTCAAAGTTCTGATTAGGCTCTTGCAGTAACACTTCAACAGGATGGCACCATAGTCCCAGGTTTGCATTTTTATTGTTCAGTAGAAAAATCTTAATTTCATCTGTCACAGCACCAGCCAGTTACAAGTGAGCTGTGAGGAACTGCATGGGGAAACATGACCTTGCTGTCATTGACAGTTAAAAATAAAGCAGCATTGCATTAAATTTGTATGAGATATAGATTTTCTGAGCCAGATTGGCATCAGGTGTAATTTGACATGGGTCAGTTAAACCAATGGAGTTCCCTTGATTTAGATACCTTCATCAAACCTGGTCCTCAGCATTTTGTGGCTCATCTTCATAAAAACCAGAAGGAGTGGTGACACTCTGGGGCTGCTACACAAGTGTTCCATTGTATTGCCTTGATAAATTGACGCACTTGGAACAGATGCACTGTTGAAACATGCTCTATAGATCCACAATGGGTAAAGGCTCTTAAATATCTCACTCACATGAATAATGGGCATGAGGATTTGTTTATGCTCAGCCAGGTTTTCCAGATCAAAGCGTTCAGAGCCTAACATTGCAACATGCAGCACAGATGTCTGCAGATTGCCCTGCAGAAATTATGTGTGGCATTTGCCCATACACACAGTTCTTACAGTGTATTGCAATATCAGTCTACCTACAGCACACAAACAAAATAGGACTGTCAGCCTTATGTGGGTTCTGAAAACAGGCATTTTTGCTACATGTACAGCATTGCCAGGGGTGCCAAAGCTGAAGGGAGTAAATTCTCAGTCAGTGTACAAAATTTAACACAAGGACCCTTCAAACAAATATTTCAAATATTTGTTCAGTTATAGTAAATGAAATACATACTCAGTTCTTCCAGTACCTTTGTTTTTCTGTCCTCTTTACCAGATGCAGTCCCCAAAAGTGTTCTGTGCTGATAAAAGTTGCACAGAATGGGATAATCTATTATTTAGTATTACTAGAATGAGCGGCAGCAAGCCCCATTCCCATGAGCTCCCCCAAACCTCTCTTATCTTTTAGCATGGCCACGAGGAGATTGAAAGATTTCAGTTTGGTTTCAGATCAGCAACAGTTTAGAGTGTCATCAGAACCCTAAATTCTGATTCAGCTAATCTATGGTATGTTGAAACATGCCTTGTTCTTTAATTATGGTTTGAACTTGAAATTACTTTAAGATTGTTCAGAGTTTCTCCAAGCCCACATGTCACTATAAGCTACAGTTTATTGCAATTATTCCAATTATTCCGAAGGAACTAGGGGTTGACCTTCATTTGGTCTCTGCTCATGATGTTAAACTATGGTTTAGTGTCGTGTCTGAAACGGCCCTCAATTTCTTTATAACCTTTTCTATTGTCTTCTTGTTATCCAAGTCAGACTGCTCAGTCTAGTTTTGAACATCTTCTTTTCCCCTTTTAGTGCCCTTCAGATATTGGACTATGACTTCCATTAGTCCCAGCCAGCATGGCCAACAGTCATGAATAATGGGAGTCCAACATATAGACTCCTCTTTGGGGAATGTACTGCAAAACAGGACAATTACTATTCCAAGTGACATGCCACTTCTACTCTAGTTTTTAAACTATTGATTTAGAGCATTAATATACATTTCATTTTCAAATTTTGGAGGGAAAAATATTACTTTCCTATATCAAATCATGACCATAAGAATTTATGATTCTACAAATTGCATTACATTCTGATGAAATCCATTTAGCAGATTAAATATATTTTAGTTAGCAGCAGTATAAATTGGAGCCAAAGTTTACCCCAAGCTATAACTGAACCAACATTCGCCCTTCTGTGAGGTTCAAAACAACAAACAAACAAAACTGAGAGTGAATGAGCATTTTATGAAATTAATGCCACTGGAATCAAATTATTTCTGTACCAGCTAATACACAAAGTCAAAGCTAGCATTTCAGTTACTGATCATTACACCATACCAGCAAATCAAGGAAATGAACAATATATATGCCATTTCCTTGACACAGAGAGGCAGTAAACAGCAAATGTACATATTACAATGGATATGCACAACAGAATGGTGCTGAATATATAGACAATAATAATAATTCATCACATAAATGATTGTAATATGAAATAACTCAGATTATTCCCTTGAAAAATTAAATGCATTCTCAACATAAATATTTATATTGTCACATGTGCCTGCATATCTTGGCAACCTTGTTCTTTCAGGTAACTGGTGCTCAAACTAGCACATAATACTGGCATGTAACTCACTGAAAAACATCCAATCTGCAACAGTTAAACACTATTTTTTCCCATTGAATCATAGGTGTGAGTCCTTGTTTATAGTGATCTGCAAAAAAAATTTTAAAGAAAAATTTAGGGTCCTTCTTTAGGGTCCTTTAGGCCTTTAGGGTTCTTATTCTTTATTTTCATATTGAGTATTATTGTTAAAATAATGAACATAGTGGGACTTACTTCCAAGTAAACAGGCATTGGATTGCACTGTATAGCAATATTTACATATGTCTTTGTCATACACTTTTTTCTGATCAAAATATTTGCTATTTCATTTTGAACCCTCTAGGATTTACTGCATTTTTAGAAATAATCCCCCCACTCTTCTTGGCTTAGCTTAAGTCCCGTCTTTTTAGGTTTCCCGTCCATCTTGACAAAATGGTTAGTGACTGCAGCTCACCCAGGACTGCTAAAATGAACAATTTCTGTCACCAATGGAGGCAATGGCTGTGAAAAAACTCAATATGGAGGCCAGTTGGCCGAAATATTGGGAAATCTTAGAACAAGAAGGAGACAAATTAAAATTGCAGTGTTTTGAGAAATTAAAAGATAAAGTGCGAGATTGGTTACATTATCTTCAAATAAGAGAAACTTATAATTCAGATAAAAAAATTGGCTTTCAGGTGGAGAAATCAAAACTGGAAACGGAATTGTTAGATCCAAAAGCTAAAATATTGTCAAGAATGTATAACTTGCTGCTAGAATGGAACACGCAGGATGAAACGGTTAAGTCAGCTATGATTAAATGGGCACAAGACATTGGACATAACATTATGGCGGCAGACTGGGAGCAGTTATGGACCACCGGTATGAAATTCACGGCATGTAATGCCTTAAGAGAGAATATTATGAAAATGGTATACAGGTGGTACATGACTCCAGTCAAGCTTGCAAAAATCTATCATCTGCCCGATAACAAATGTTGGAAATGTAAAGAGACTGAAGGTACCTTTTTTCACCTTTGGTGGACATGCCCAAGGATTAAGGCCTTTTGGGAAATGATATATAATGAAATGAAGAAGGTATTTAAATATACTTTCCTGAAGAAACCAGAGGCCTTTCTCCTGGGCATAGTCGGCCAATTGGTGCCAAGAAAGGATAGTACTTTTTTTATGTATGCAACAGCAGCAGCAAGAATTCTTATCGCAAAGCATTGGAAGACGCAAGATCTACCCACCGTGGAAGAATGGCAGATGCAAGTAATTGACTATATGGAGATGGCGGAAATGACTGGCAGAATCCGAGACCAGGGAGAAGACTTGGTGGAAAAGGACTGGAAGAAATTTAAAGACTACTTGCAGACACATTGTAAAATTTATGAATGTTAAAATGATGTGAGATATAAAATAATATGGCATTAGTGAATAAGTTATGAGGAAGCAATAAGGAATGTAAGAGGGATGAAAGTTTGGAGACAAGATTTATTTAAGTACTTTGATAGAAAATGAGATCTGGAGTAGGAATTTGCTGAAGCTGACGATAAACAGGAACACAAGGAAGGGAGGAGTGGGGAAGCCAAGAAATAGGGTTATGAAATTCAGAATTTTGAAGGGATTTCTGTTTTGTTTTTGTTTTTTGTTTTTTTTACGTTTTATGTTTTGTACTATTTTGTTTGCTATGTATTTTTATGTATCTCTTAAAAAACTCTTAATAAATATTTAAAAAAATAAAATAAAAAATAAAATGAACAATTTCTGCAAAATGCATTTTCATGAATTTCATCATCTTGATAATCCTAATAATACAATTCCCCCACCCCACCCCCATTCTTTCCACCTGGGTCCATTTTTGAGAAACAGCTTCATGCCTATATTTCCCTTGTAATCTTATCCATATATTAACATTATTATGGAATTGAAGTTAGAAATTTCAGGTGGTATTACTATACCCAGGGTAGCTTTACAGCCATCACAAAGCAATTAAATTTATTTGTACCATAATACCATCTCAAAATTTAGTACACCAGCTGTCTCCACCTAATTATTTTGGAGACTACTATAGGGGCTGGCTCTGTTTTCTACCCACAGGTGACCATAGATGCTGCTGCTGGTGCTAAAAGGGCCCTGTGGTGAGAAAGGACAATTCCATCAGGAGCAGGCTCTGTAGTGGTCTTGGCCTGCTTGCCTCCCTCTACCATCATTCTTTCCACAGGACAGTTGATGGTAAGTGCCCCTGTGACAGGTAAGGAAAAGGAAAGTCCAATTGGAGAAGATTCTGAGGTGGCAGTTGTCTGTAGGCCCCCCTCTCTCTACTGGAGTACAGGGCAGTTGGTGGTAGATGCTTCTGTGGAGAGGGTGTCCAGCTTAGGGTTGTTGTTGAGCTTTTTTATGGCAATTGCCTAATAGCCCTACTGCCAAGTCCGAGCTGCCCACCATAGCCAAAGCGCAGGTTACCTGAGCCAGAGCCTGGGGCAGCTGCATCACAGCCAAAGCCTACCACGCACATTTTTTAAAACAAACAAACAGTTTTTGATTGTTTTTGCTTTAAAATGTAAAATTCCCCTCAGATGGACATGTCTAGGAATTCCCAGATGTATGACAACCCTGCTGGACTTCTAAATGTAAGCACTTTTCAAGGTTTGGGCAAGAACTGTTTGAAATAGCATTCATTTGTTTGCTGTGTGTTGCTGCGCTTATCAAGGGAGGGAAGGCAAGACAGCAGAAGCTTAGTGTGTTGTGGGCACAGTGCGGGCGCTGCACTGGCTCCACCATGGTGCCACACCATGGTGAGCGCCAACTGCCTTGCCCCTCAGCCTCACCCTCTTGGTAGGCAGCAGCAATGTGTGGCATTGAAAGGAGGGAGAGCAACATAGTCCCACCTGTGCAGGCCTACTGGCCACAACTGGCACTACCATTCCATATTGTAGAAGCAACTGAGGTTATAAGAAATATAAATTATTCCTTAAGATTTCTGCCTGCTACTAACATCTTTTCTCCTTCCATTGACAAACTGATTCGGTCACAGTTGGTTAGAGTGTGGTCCTGATAACACCAAGGTTGCAGGTTACATCCCCGTATGGGACAACTGCATATTTCAACATTTCAAGGGTTGGACCAGATGATGCTCAGGGTCCCTTCCAACTCTACAAATTCTACGATTTCTATGGTTTTCAAAAATATTTGTATTTCCTGATTTTCACACATTTAATACCTTTCCTGTGAGTCATTTCACATTTTTTTCTGAATTTATTTTAAAAAACTATTTGTAAAAAAATCTACTTCTTGCATTTAAAGTTAATTGCTAAAAAGAGAAGCTCTGATATGCCCAAAAGACTATTATTGAAATGTGGCTCAGGGCATCTAACCTATGCTTAGCTCAGGTAACAAGAAAAAACAGATCTGGTTTGGTTAATATATAATGAGTAATCATAATTTATTGATACAACAATGAACCACGGTGAGACTCAAACCTGAATAGTCCTACCTTCCCTTTCCTTCTGCCTTGTGTGCCTGAGTAACAAATCACTTTGGCTTTTATTTTTAAGCTAACCGCAGTTCTCCATGTCTGAACTCAGGGAGCTGTAATTTGTTTAGACTGTGGTTTGAGAGCAGGTGAAGATTTGAAACCACAGTCTGATCTTAGCTGGTCTTCACTAACCATAATTTAAACAAACCACCAGTATCCACATTTCATCATCTTGGGAAACTGTTTAGCTTAAAACTGAAAGCAGGACTCTTATCTCCTCTTCTGGCTGCTAAAGAGGAACAGAGGGAAGCTCAAGACATGAGCCCAAGACTTGCTGCCACTTGCCAAACTCATGCATGTCAAGGAAACTATGTTTCTTATCATGCACAAACATGGGCTCTTCATCAGTCTAGCATACCAGTCAGGTCAGAGGACCATAAGGATGTGGGTTATGGGAATGCTTTGCATCTAAATCAGACCCAAGAAGCTTGACATGCACATGAATCTCACATATCAAAATAAGCACACTCCTGGAGAGGTGTGGCCTAGCAGTATGGCCAGCAATTCCATATGAGATTATGCCACAAGCAGAAACTGAATTAGATGTTCTATGCAAAGTTCACTCTAAGATAAATCAAAAATTGCAAGACTTTTTAAACTAACTGGGTTGCAATGCATACACAGCAGCCCCACTAAAATGTGTTACTTTTATCAGAAGACACTGAGTAACCCATGATTAACAGGCATCTGTGACCAATTTTGTGTGATCTGAAATGGCTGGAAGGTAAGTTGACAATCTTCCTGCTCAAGCAGGCAGTGATAAACACTTGGTCAGAATATACAGCTTGTGGGCTGCAACTGATTTCAAGTATCATGTCTAGATTTATAAGATTTCTAGGTTACATACAAGAAAGCAAAACCTAAACATTTGTGTGATATATATATATATATATATACACACACACAAATTTTAACAAAAAATTAATAAGATTTAATAACAAAGCAATATAAGTACTTAAAATGTTGTACTCCCCCCACCACATAAATACAAAAGGAACAAACTTGCAATAAATGGAAAACACCATAAATGGAAAACACCTATTTGCCCAAGTTACCTCACATCTATTAAGGTTGTTTAATCATTGTTACAATAGGCCCTATCTTCTGAATCCATACCGATAAAATTGTGTACTGTTCCTTTTCCAGTTCTTTGCAGTAATTACTTCTACAGCTACTCTTTCTGCCATGCATAGGTTGGTTGCAGAGGAATGGTGGGAGGAACCTGCTGGAGAACTTTCAAGGGACGAAGACTTAGAGCCCAGAGAGTCGTGGTGGGACAATGATGAGTGGTTAGAGGGAGAACACTGAGAAGAGGATGTGTCGGAAGCTGAAGATGTAACAGGGCTTAGTGAGCTGGGATAGTCTGTGGCAGAGAGAAGTCTAGAATCAGATGCAGAAGCTGAAGCAGGGAAAGGAGACAGAGATGAGTCAGGCAGGTGAAGAGTCACAGGTGTCTCCTCCTGCTGCTGTGACAAGCTCCCCTCCCCTTGGTCTCCCAGAACCAGAAAAAGCATGGAGAAGGCAGAGGAGAGGTTGGCTTCACGCAGGCACAGTCTCCAATTGTTTGGGAAAGCCCTGGAGAGGAGGGGGCTTAGAGGGCTGTGGGGGTGGGGACTTAGTGTCTCAGCAACTGATCCATGACCAGCAAGCACAATTTGAGCACAAGAGCATTCTCCCCTTCTTTGCTTTCCAGAAGCTGGTATTCAGAAGCATTGTTGCCTCTGACCATGCAGGCAGAGCATAGTCATCAACACTGAGGTTAAAGGTAAAGGTAAAGGGACCCCTGACCATTAGGTCCAGTTATGGCTGACTCTGGGGTTGCGGCACTCATCTCGCTTTACTGGCTGAGGGAGCCGGCGTACAGCTTCCGGGTCATGTGGCCAGCAGGTGAACCAGAGCAGCGCACGGAAACGCTGTTTACCTTCCTGCTGGAGCGGTACCTATTTATCTACTTGCACTTTGACATGCTTTCGAACTGCTAGGTTGGCAGGAGCAGGGACCGAGCAATGGCAGCTCACCACGTTGCGGGGATTCAAACCGCCGACCTTCTGATCAGCAAGTCCTAGGCTCTGTGGTTTAACCCACAGCGCCACCCGTGTCCCTAACACTGAGGTTATTGCTCCCCTAATCTGAAAAGAACTGAAGCACTAGTGGTCTTATTCCTTCTACTTTTCTAATTATTTCCATCTCTTTATTATCATTTGATGTATTCTTTGATATTAATTCTGCATACAGATGAGTCAAATATTGGAACTGAACCACTGCTGTGTTTTACAAAAGTTTAGCTTTATCAGTTTAAAGCTAAACAGTTGTAAAACAGAGCCATTGTTCTTAGTGTCAATTTAGGAAACTGATTCCATCTCAAAGGCCTCTAGGTTGATCTACAATATTGGCCCTGAAGAAGGAAGTATGTCAACTCAAAAATTTGTTAAGTGGACATGTGCAGTAAGTACCCAGTTGCAATTTGAAAAGAGCTAGTCCTTACATTTGAAATAGTTCTTTCAAAAAGAAACTTGCTTGAGGAGGATGAGGTGGCTCAAGCCTTGCATTGTCCACACTCCTTGCTGATAACACCATTTCCATTTCTTCAAATCTAATAGCAACAAAACACATCAAGTCTGAATTCCAACTTTTGTTTAAAATATTGAGTTGACGGGTTTCACTTCAATCACTTCTCCCCGCTTTTTATTATAACTATCTTGTGAGAGTGCCCAGAACCACCTGAGAATACATAACAGTAGTTAAGAAGTAATTTTCCCCTAGGAGAAAATTACTTTTATGCACAGAATAAAAATGAATTAAATTATTTGAGGCTTGAAAAATTTAGTTCTTTACACAATGAATCTCTTTAGTTAATTTATTATTTCCAGCGCATGCAAAGGCTTTTTCGAACTTATGTGTGTAATATAATAAAGACAGCATGCATAATTTTTAACCTCTGTGATATAACTATGTTAAATTAGAAAAACAGTCAGAGGAACTATCTTCATGATATGCATGACCTTAATTATGTGACGAGAACATTTGTTCTGATTCCTCATGAAGTCTGTAAACACACCTTTTCTGTATTCACAGAAAGAACACAATGGAATACCTTTGAGAATAATAGGTCTGTCATAATAAGTACAAGCACTGCACTGCTTAAAAACCAACTTTATCTCATCTTAAAGTTCTGGCCTCCCTCCTTATGTAAATAAGGTTCTTTTGGAATATGGAAACAGTATTGACTTAAATATATAAAACTTTCAAAACAATGCTATTGCATACCCCAACAATTGCACTGGTGGTATCAAGCAGCCATTTATTCCAAAGCCCTATTCTGACTGCAATTGCTTTAATGTTTGCCAGAGGAAAACGTTAAAATATTAATAATCTAGTAACCTATTCCACAACAGTGAGTCACCAGTTTGAACTTTCATTTGTCACACACATAGACACAGGGAGAAGTAAACTTTAATATAAATACGGAAATGGAAGCAGATACATTATGAAAGAAGCAATATCGACTCTAACATTTTATACTGGTGTGAAATTAATGATTGTGCTGGCCTTTCAGGATTTTGCTGAATTTTTGAAAGCAGTGCTGGGAAGCGATTCTTTCCTTCCCTCTGCCATTGCAAATATAGAACCTTAACTAGATGAGAAAATCCCCTGTTTAGCACTTTTAACTCTCTCTCTCTTTTAAGATACAATTTGGAGCCTGTTGAGATTTCTATGCATATGAAATTAGTTTCTTTTAATCAAAAAGAACTTAAAGTGCATATTAGAAATTCTATTATAGAAATAATAGGCATTACCTGAAATGAACATGTACAAAACGCTAATATTTACTGCTACATCATCACAGGGTGTGGAAGTTCTTCTGCCTCCAGTGGTTGTATATATTTGCAATTGGACAAAAGTTGTAGCATAGATGGTTCTATGCCACGGGTGGTAAACTTATGGCCTCCCTGGTGTTGCTGTGACAACACAAGTCCCATTATCCACCTTGCTTGGCAATGCAGACTGCGGCTGATGGAGCTCAATGACATCTAGATGGCAGTCTGTCATCCTCAGTGTAACATATGTGATGGTGGGGCTTTTGCATATGAAAGAACTGGATCACTTAATGGGTGGCCTAGAATCAACATTCTATTTTAACACCTAGCTTGCAGTGCTGAAAAACCTAGACAGCATCTTAAAAAGCAGAGACATCACCTTGCCAACAAAGGTCCATATAGTTAAAGCTATGGTTTTCCCAGTAGTGATGTATGGAAGTGAGAGCTGGACCATCAAGAAGGCTGATCGCCGAAGAATTGATGCTTTTGAATTATGGTGCTGCAGGAGACTCTTGAGAGTCCCATGGACTGCAAGAAGATCAAACCTATCCATTCTGAAGGAAATCAGCCCTGAGTGCTCACTGGAAGGACAGATCCTGAAGCTGAGACTCCAATACTTTGGCCACCTCATGAGAAGAGAAGACTCCCTGGAGAAGACCCTGATGTTGGGAAAGATGGAGGGCACAAGGAGAAGGGGACGACAGAGGACGAGATGGCTGGACTCTGAAGATCTTAAGCTACACACAGGTACATATGGGAGGAGGAGATCCTTCAGGAAACTTGCCCCCCCCCCCAAATACTGTTTAAAAAAAGCAATTTAACCTATTGCATGTATGAATGTGTCAATGTGCACTTTGGTATAAAGTTCACACAATAGAATCTTGATACAATCCTATATACACTGACATCACAATTGCTTCTTTCCCCCTTTTGTTTATTTGTTTGCAATACATTGTTCTTTAACAATGCACAGATGCACATCAGCAATAAAAAGCTATGAAAGAACTTAATTCTGTAGCACATTGTTCACACACAGTGCTATTGTAACAGATTTCAGAAGCCAAAAATATAATCTAATGCATCAGTTCCACTTTGGAAACAAGAGCGTGCACTTCGGAAGCCCAAGCCCAAGGGAGAAATTTGGATGAGAACATTTAGACATGTCAGAGAGTGTTCAGCACTAAGGATTGGGCTAATATGAGGATATTGAGGCCATTCAGATGTTGTTAGATTCCAGCACCTATAAATGCTGGCAAGCACAGCCAGTTGTCAGTGCTGATGAGAGTTGTAGCACAGGGTTGCCCTGGTCTAATGCTTGAACCTTGACACCGCCCATTCTACCTGCCTGTTCTTGCTGAAACGCACATTGAGATGAAAAACAATGTTCATGCACAGGAAGAAAGAAACATTCACAGCTCTAGATGATAGTCCTAAAAGAGCTACTTCTTAAGGTACTATTCCCCTTTATTCAGCTGTGATTCTGTACAGGGCAGCCGTTCTCCAATTTTTAAAACATACCTCCTATGTTTGCTCTTCCTTGCCCTGCCTCCCACCAATGTTCAAAGATCCTCATGTATTTCCATAAAGCCTATTGCTGCGCCTGAGCATCCACAGACTGGGGCCTATTCAAAACTTGCAACAGAAAAATAAAAAGTACATTTTTGAACCACCAGAGAACTATCATTTGAACAAAGCTCTTCCTGGGCTTCCTTCTTCCCAAATTAGGGTCTGAGAGTCTTCTGCCAGGAGTATTCAAATAATTTAGTCCTTGGCTGGTGGATGATGGGGAAACAGGTTCCATCTTTATCATGGTCCTATTCTTTCTTAGAATTTTGTGGCTCTATGGAAGTTTCACAATCACCTAAGAGGGCCTTGTTCCACAACCTAAGAACCACTGATACAGGAGAAACGTAACATGAGAATATGAGACTGGAACTATTCCTTACCCACAGACGAAAACTGGCATGCAAGTCTTTCAGGATTGTACACTTGCAGGAGCCAAGTGACTCACACAAGAGCATACTCCCCGGGTATTTTGGGGGGCTGTGCTCTCACAGCAGGCAGGTGACTTGCCCAAGAGCACACATACCCCCAAGCAGGCATTTTTGGGGCCTCACTCTGACAGGAGTCAAAACAGGACATCCCAGGATCCAATCAGTAGCTGAGTTTCTGTAATTCCAGCATGTCCCATTCAAATCGGGACAGTTGGTGAGTATGCTATTCTTCTGTTTGAAAATTGTTTTAACTGATTTTAATATTGTGTTTTCACATTGCTGTAAATTTCCCTGGAACCTTACGGTGAATGGCAGGTAAGAAAAACTAAGTAACAATAATTCCTTTGAAATCTAAATTAGAAATCTAAAGAAATCTAAAAATACAGTTTGACAATGTGAAAAGCTTCCAGACTGAACAGGGACAGAGTTAAAACTGGAGTTGCTGCTTCACTTATATAACAAGTAACGTGAGGGAAATAGCAGTCTACCTACTCCTTCCTCTTTTGTATCTAGATGAAAACAGTAATAAAAAAATGTTATTTATATATGTATTACTTTATTAAGTTCAACCTATACAAAATTCCTGTGCCCATTTGCTATTTCTGATTATGTAGCGGACATGAGATTGTCAGGGATGCAATTTTTTAAATGCAAAGCAGAGAAGTCTGGATGATGACTATCCCTATATACACATTGGCCCCATATTTTCCTGGGAGCTAGTAAGGCTGCCAGCACACAAATTATTGCACTCCAAAGCTCTTAGAGTTCCTCATCTCAGATCTTTTCATGCCAGGAATGATGCTAATTGTGATCTCTTTGTTGCAAAACACACAAGCCCTTTGTGGTACAATTCTGTTTAAGCTGTAATCACAATATTAGATTGAGTTTGGTAGATTGATGTCTGGGCCAGTGTCGATGGTGCTAATTCAAATCAGGAAGTGTGGGCAACTAGGGAGACTGCAGAGTGCTAGAGAAATGTTTACTGGAAACGAAAATACACCCAGCATACCCAGCCACCTCAGAATGATAAAGGTCAACCTAAGAATTAGAGAGGAAAAGAAAAGCCTCTTTCACAGAGGAAGAAAACTTTCACAGAGGGCAAGTTTCAGAAAAGCACTAGCTGGATCATCTTCCTGACGTGTTATGCTTCTTAGATTTTCATTAGCAATAGGGAAAGGTTATATCATGACCCTGGAAGGATAGCCTACATTATAATTTCTAAGGAAAGAGTCTGTCTTTTGTTCAGAAATCTTGTCTTTAAAATTCTACTGTTCCAGTCATTCATTCTCCAATTACTTATTAATTTAACTGATAATTTCCTGTGGCTAATCTCATAGACCTGAATCTATTTCAGCCTTCAAAGAAGAATTTAAGCCTTTCTAATATAATTCAGGAGTTCAGACTTGGTTTCAGATATCCCTGTCTTTAGGCTTCACATCCACACCCTGCATTGAAATGAACACAAGCAGCTAGTAGTTTATTGTAGTATTTTTTAAGGCTAAAAGTCCAGGGGAGAATGGGGAAAGGAGTGTAACCAGTGATGTGTGAAAGGGTACATATTAATTGGCACCTGTAACACAGGAATGGTACAACTCTGACAGCACAGCTGGGGATATGAAATGAATCCATCTTACTTACATTCCGAAGTGGATTCACCTTACCTGATCTGGGTGGACCATGACCCAGATAGAACTGATGGTCCACTTCCAAATTGGCAACATAAGAATATGAGAATGGAACTATTCCTTATCCACAGACGAAAACTGGCATGCATGTCTTTCAGGGTTGTACACTTGCAGGAGGCAAATGACTCACACAAGAGCATACTTCCCGGGTGTTGTGTTCTGCAAATGCTCTGTCTATCTATCACATACCTTTTACCCTTCTCAAAATAGGCCTCCAGTTGCCCACAACCTGGAGTGACTAATGCACGGGGCTCCTTGCCTATAGAGCATGCATATAGAATGCATATAGAATGCATATGCCTATAGAATGCATATAGAGCAAGTCCCATAGGAAGTGATGGTACTTGATGACATGCTGTCTATATCAAAAGAGTGGAGGACATGGCTGCCCATAGTTTTTATATGTATGTAAATATATATACTTTTCCATTAAGAGTCCCCCTGGAAAATGGGACAGGATGAAAATGGACTGGATTTCAGTGAGTCTGACTGTTGCTAAACACACCACTGTGGCAAAGTTTACCTTGATGTTGCAAACAAAGATGCTAGTATAGATGTTCAAGAGAGGTGTTTAATGAGATCCATTTGTGCATAGATGCACAAATCACATTTTTCCTATATACATACCTTGGAAGTCGAACGGAATCCGTTCCGGAAGTCCGTTTGACTTCCAAAACATTCGGAAACCAAAGTGTGGCTTCTGATTGGTTGCAGGAAGCTCCTGCAGCCAATTGAAACCCACAGAAGCCCCATCGGACATTTGGCTTCCAAAAATAGTTCGCAAACCAGAACACTCATTTCTGGATTTGTGGCGTTCGGGAGCCAAAACGTTCAAGAACTAAGCTGTTCGAAAACCAAGGTACGACTGTATTACAACTGGGGACAAAATATTTTACTATTATTTGAAATAATAATTCTATCTAGCCTCTTTTTTAAAGAATCACTGCAAAGCTATTGTTTCCATGGTATTAATGAACACATTTAAGCTTTTGTACAACTGATGGCAATCTAAGTACATGAATACTGCCCCCCCCCTTCTAGCAGTTGCCATCTGTGTCTGAATTGTATTTCTACTTGTTAAGGATGGAGGAGATAATGAGGATCATGGTAAAATGATGATTTAATTGCCTTTTCTTCATTACAGTATTTTCCAGCACACACTGAAAATAGAGGCTGAAAACAGCTGCGCTTGGCTACTCTTGTTCTGAACAATACAGTCTAGTGGTTTAAGAAAGAGAACCAGAGCTGTACCAGAATAGATTGTCTTTAAACCACCTGTTTAAAACCAGGAAAAATTATTTCTAACCAAAACATTTTATGATATACTCAAGACTTAGGTTAGGAAATTGTGCAAAACAAGTTGATTAAAAGTCACAATAACCTTAACTATATTTAAGTACTGGTACATATTATTAAAACCAAAGCAGTTAATAAACACAATACACATACAGGCAACAAAACAAAATGACTTAAAATGTGCAACTCTTAATAACATAAGAAGAGTGTGTTTTTACTTTGTAACTTGTAAACAGCATTTAATGCTTTGGCAAAGGAGTGTTACTGAAATGTTTTTCAACCTTTAAGAAATGGAAAATGTATACTTCTGCAGCTTAATTTATAAACTGTGAGTTGATATGATCTTTTACCCTTAGCGATATATGTGCCAGTAATGTACTTAACAGTACATTTAGCAGCAACTAAAACCATCCCAATGAAAAGGAAATGCAAGAAAGCAAAGTGGCTGTCCAACGAGGCCTTACAAATAGTGGGGGAGAGAAGGCAAGCAAAATGCGAGGGAGATAGTGAAAGATACAGGAAATTGAATGCAGATTTCCAAAAAATAGCAAGGAGAGACAAGAAGGCCTTCTTAAACGAGCAATGCAAAGAAATAGAGGAAAACAATAGAATGGGAAAAACCAGAGATCTGTTCAAGAAAATTGGAGATATGAAAGGAACATTTTGTACAAAGATTTCCATAATAAAAGACAAAAGTGGAAAGGACCTAACAGAAGCAGAAGACATCAAGAAGAGGTGGCAAGAATACACAGAGGAACTATACCAGAAAGAAATTGATATCTCATATACCCCAGGTAGTGTGGTTGCTGACCTTGAGCCAGACATCCTGGAAAGTGAAGTCAAATGGGCCTTAGAAAGCATCGCTAATAACAAGGCCAGTGGAAGTGATGATATTCCAGCTGAATTATTTAAAATTTTAAAAGATGATGCTGTTAAGGTGCTACACTCAATATGCCAGCAAATTTGGAAAACTCAGCAGTGGCCAGAGGATTGGAGAAGATCAGTCTACATCCCAATCCCAAAGAAGGGAAGTGCCAAAGAATGCTCCAACTACCACACAATTGCACTCATTTCACACGCTAGCAAGGTTATGCTTAAAATTCTACAAGGCAGGCTTAAGCAGTATGTGGACCGAGAACTCCCAGAAGTGCAAGCTGGATTTAGAAGAGGCAGAGGAACCAGAGACCAAATTGCAAACATGCGCTGGATTATGGAGAAAGCTAGAGAGTTCCAGAAGGACATCTACTTCTGCTTCATTGACTATGCAAAAGCCTTTGACTGTGTCGACCACAGCAAACTATGGCAACTTCTTAAAGAAATGGGAGTGCCTGATCACCTCATCTGTCTCCTGAGAAATCTCTATGTGGGACAAGAAGCTACAGTTAGAACTGGATATGGAACAACTGATTGGTTCAAAATTGGGAAAGGAGTACGACAAGGCTGTATATTGTCCCCCTGCTTATTTAACTTATATGCAGAATTCATCATGCGAAAGGCTGGGCTGGATGAATCCCAAGCCGGAATTAAGATCGCCGGAAGAAATATCAACAACCTCAGATATGCAGATGACACAACCTTGATGGCAGAAAGTGAGGAGGAATTAAAGAATCTTTTAATGAGGGTGAAAGAGGAGAGCGCAAAATATGGTCTGAAGCTCAACATCAAAAAAACGAAGATCATGGCCACTGGTCCCATCACCTCCTGGCAAATAGAAGGGGAAGAAATGGAGGCAGTGAGAGATTTTATGTTCTTGGGCTCCATGATCACTGCAGATGGTGACAGCAGTCACGAAATTAAAAGACGCCTGCTCCTTGGGAGAAAGGCGATGGCAAATCTAGACAACATCTTAAAAAGTAGAGACATCACCTTACCAACTAAGGTCCGTATAGTTAAAGCCATGGTTTTCCCAGTAGTGATGTATGGAAGTGAGAGCTGGACCATAAAGAAGGGTGATCGCCGAAGAATTGATGCTTTTGAATTATGGTGCTGGAGGAGACTCTTGAGAGTCCCATGGACTGCAAGAAGATCAAACGCATCCATTCTTAAGGAAATCAGACCTGAGTGCTCACTGGAAGGACAGATCGTGAAGTTGAGGCTCCAATACTTTGGCCACCTCATGAGAAGAGAAGACTCCCTGGAAAAGACCCTGATGTTGGGAAAGATGGAGGGCACAAGGAGAAGGGGACGACAGAGGATGAGATGGATGGATAGTGTTCTCGAAGCTACCAGCATGATTTTGACCAAGCTGCGGGAGGCGGTGGAAGACAGGAGTGCCTGGCGTGCTCTGGTCCATGGGGTCACGAAGAGTCGGACACGACTAAACGACTAAACAACAACAACAACAACAATGTACTTAACAGATGCTCTGTATTTTAAAAATCTTTTACTAAGTTGTGACTTAAAATACACTTGTTTTGTAGTTTTATATCCTATCTCTTAAGTACATATTGTACCTGCATAGGTGAACAATGTCACTAACATATTAGATAAGCAAATGATAGAAAAGTGACATACAAAATTCTAACAAAGACTGCTCTAAGTTGCTGTTGCCCTGATGAATCTCTGTACCAGCTGCAGATTCTGTTTGAACCCTGATTTGGCACTTCATAATACAGTCTGCTTCAATCTGAAATACTTCAAAGGCTGCCCTATTCAGCGTATGGCCTAAATCCAAAATCCAAATTCACATCAGAGAAAATAAATTTTGCCTTCCCTATTTCATTTTATCAGAAATTAACAACTATAGATTGTTTTCATTTTGACACAAGTGAATAGAATTTGCAGGCAAATATCTGAAGTGCTAAATTGTAAGCAATTAGATCCAGGGTCTTTTTTGCTGGGTTCTTCTAATGTTTGGACTACTTTTTTAAAATGGAAGCTTCTATAACTTCATTTTGGGTCGAATTTAATGAAATTTGCACAAATGGTATCTTTTTCTGCATGGATGAACCCTATCAAACATCAGGAGATCTTCTATTACAGTTTTGGGGTGGCTAAGATTGGAATAATTCCCCCTTGTGTATCTGAAACAACTACTTCCAGAACTTTCAAGTTGCCATCTTGCGTTACACTCTTAACCTTATCTACTCAGTAAGTTGTATTTAATTCAATGGGGGTAAGTGGAGTTAGAACTGCAGCCATAGACTGCAGTCTGGCTGTGTTTGGGGGGGGGGGATCATTTTGCATATGGCTAACAACTTATATATATGAATATGCTACAGCATTGTGTGGCTCAGAATTATCGTTCACAGTTCTGAGTAATCCAATTTTACCTAGGACGGGTTGTTAATTTGCTCCTGTAAAAAATACAGTTTAAAGTTTTCTACTGGCATTAGAGTTGAACTATAAAAAATAGTCAGGCCTGTTTACTTAACCTTGCCATTGTTAAAACTGAAACTCATTTTGTAGCATTGATCAGGAAATATAATCTAGCTACATTAAATGTATCTGTTTTGCTGAACTTTATACAGCTTAGCTGACAGCAGAAATGAACCCAGGTTGTTTATGAGCTTTTCCTATCACCTACTCTTGTAGTGAACAGAACAGCAAGCATTCACACCTTTCCTTTAATGCTTTTCTGAGCCACAAGTGCCATGCAAGAATCACATGATGAGTCACTTAACTGTACTGCAGAACAAGGACATTCGCTAAAACAGGGGGAAATGTTACCACTAAACGACTTGCTGTCTGCAAGGTCTTTCTAAGCATTACTCTTCAATAAACAAGCACTATACACAATCTCCAAGGATACTAAAACAATAGTGTGTTTTTCCTAGGAAACTGAAAGTATATGATAAATAGCAGATAAGGGGATCTGAGAATTCAAGCACATATTTCAGAACACAAAGATGGAAAGCGTCTAAGATTTCAGTTACGTTATTATCATAAATTACTTCTCAGATAAAAATCCTATAATATTAGCCTTGGGGACCATATATTTAATCCTTCACCATATAACTAGGTAATTGGCATAATAGAAACTAGAATAAAAAGCTAGCGGAAGGAAGGCAGTTTTTTCAGGGTCATGTTTGGCAACAGCTTTTGATTTCAACTGCATAGGCAACTAGTGGGCAACAAGTCACTAGTCAATTTCCATGGCACATGCAGCTGCTTTTTCCTGGATCCCTCAGAAGCATTCCCAGAACCACCCAACACTTACTAAAATAAAACTGCTATATTCCAGGGGCCTATAATTTGAGTGTGTGTGAAGCAATCCTAGTGACGCAGAGCCCCTATCTTGCAAATAATCAAGGGATTGTCTCTCCCCAGAATACCAAGAAGAGGATTTGCGTTTTTATTATCTACAACGACTTTGTAAAATTATGCTTTATTCAACAAAGGGATATCGTTGGGATATCTAAACATTTGCATGTGAAGGGTCTTAGGAAGGGAATGGTGTATGTGTTGATGATGGCTTCTCTCAGTTTCTCATGTTTCTGAACTTGTTTAGTTTGCCACATTTACACATCAGTCTCTGTACCAGCTGTGGTTGGTACAACTGGACCAACTCCTGGACCAAGATAGCTTGACCACAGTTGTTCAGACATGGCTAACACCAAAACTGAATTGCTGTAATAATGCCTTTTTCGTAGTGCTATGTACATTAGGCAGGGCCCCTTGTTATATTGTTTAAAATGCTTGCTGGAAACATTTGTATTTCAGCAAGTTTACCAAGGCATATAATTTAGATATCTATGTTTGTTTTTAAATGTTTTGCCTACGTTATCTGTTTTATTCATAAATAGTTTATCTATACCTGTTTCTTTAGCAGTTTTGTGTATTTTAGCTGTGCTTTGAGATTTTAATTGTGTTGTATTAATTATTTTATTATAGACACTGCTTAGGAGAGTTTCATAAGTGGTATATAAACCTTAACAAATAAATGAATAAAAATTGTGATTTTTCTTTTAAAAGGTAAAAATGAAAAAATTGCCAGACATTTAGTACACAACATTACTATCATTTTTACATTATCTAATGCATTTTTCACTAGTGTATGCATTTTCATGCACACTTTCCCCCCAAAAAAAGTATTTCTGTGCACACTTTTCAGTTGGTAAACCACATTGCAACATTTGAAGTGTGAATTTCAAAGAAGAAGAGGAGGGAGGAGGAGAAGGAGGAGGAGTTTGGACTTGATATCCCCCCTTTCAATCCCCTTAAGTAGTCTCAAAGTGGCTAACAATCTCTTTTCCCTTCCTCCCTCACAACAAACACTCTTTGAAGTGAGTGAAGCTGAGAGACTTCAGAGAAGTGTGACTTCTCTGCAAGTGGAGGAGCAGTGAAGAGAACCCGGTTCACCAGATTATGAGTCCACCGCTCTTAACCACTACACCAAGCTGGTGTAGGAAAGGTTTGCCTCAGTTCACATATTGTTTCAGGAAGTGTGACTTAGATAAAAATGCAGACTTAACCAAATTTCTCCCCAAACCTAATCCTAGGATGTGCACCCTGTGATCAACACACTGTGTGATTATGAGGAACTTTTCGGCATCAAGAGGAAGAGGTTCGTTCACTGCCAAAAGTAATAGGCATTGATTAGGAATTCATTCTGAGGTAGGAAAGAAAGACAATTGATTCCTCCCTTCCTTTCCATCTCCAATTTACTCCATGAATTTATTTGCAGGTTAACCTGTTTCATTTAATCCCTCACCCCATAGATAACATAACTTGCTCATCTCTTGTTAAAACCCTAAATTATGAAGCCAATTATAATGAATTAATTGCTTTCTGACATACCAGGGCTTTCAGGAAGTTTGCCCCATCCAAAGTTTCAACAAAATATGCCAGAAAAGCACATTTAAGAAAAATCATCTTAACTGCATTTGACAATAAGAAACAAGAAGTGAAGAAAGGGAAATCAAAGACCAAATGTAGGAGGGAAATTCCTGTAGAGCTTTACAAGTACACGATAAATATCGAAGGGATCCACCCAGCTCATGCCTATGAAATGCACAGCAAAAACTGGTCAGGGGGATCTTCAATAAACACTATGTGTCACGTCATTAAAAACATTCCAGCAGCTGCACTGAATAATTGACAGTGAAGCCATACAACTAGCACAAGATTTGAATCTCTCACTGAAAAACTTAAATCATTATTACCAATGCCTCAGGGTAGTAGCCCAAGAACATTTCCCTGTGGCTGGACTTTGTGTCTCATTGCTCATGTATGAAAGCTGATAATGAGGATCATCAGATTACTTCCTAGGACAGTGCTGCCTTCCATCAGTTCTGCACTGCCTCATGGCCAAATAGGGAGTTTAATGGAGATATGGATCTTGGTCTCCAGTTTAACATTCCAAGTCTAACCAGTTCACCAGGTCAACTTTCAGCGACAGAATAGTAGAATTTTATGTTAATAAAAATGTAGCAAAAGCCAGCAGTCTTAGTAATTTCCTACCATATAATACATTACCTAGGGACGTGGGTGGCGCTGTGGGTTAAACCAAAGAGCCTAGGACTTGCCGATCAGAAGGTTGGTGGTTCGAATCCCCGAAACAGGGTGAGCTCCTGTTGCTCGGTCCCTGCTTCTGCTAACCTCGCAGTTCGAAAGCACATCAAAGTGCAAGTAGATAAACAGGTACCGCTCTGGCGGGAAGGTAAGTGGTGTTTCCATGCGCTGCTCTGGTTTGCCAGAAGCGGCTTAGTCATGCTGGCCACATGACCCGGAAGCTGTACGCTGGCTCCCTCAGCCAATAAAGTGAGATGAGTGCCGCAACCCCAGAGTCGGTCACGACTGGACCTAATGGTCAGGGGTCCCTTTACCTTTAATACATTACCTAGTTTGCTTCTTATCCTTTGTGCTAATGGGGTTCTCTGCAAGATAGCATGTTCTGCTCAGTTACTATATATTTGTCTGCTTCCCTAAAATTTACATCATCTTTTTCATTTCCTACCTAGGAATTCCATAAAAAAGTGCCATGGTGCAATTCAATGCCACACTATTACAAAAGTTTTGTCTGTGTAAGAGTTTCAGCTTGCCAGGTGGATCAATCCTCCTCCCCCTGTGCACTGGTCCAGGAGTTCTCTTGACACACACACCCAGCCAAGAAACAATTTCAGGGGGCACAGTGGAGTGCATGGCAAAAGCCCTTTGTGCATGATGAATCCCTTGCACAAGACTTCCACTGACAGGGTTAGTTAGGCAAAGCCCACCCTTAAAGTTTCAGAGTCCAGAGCAGGAAGGACAATCACTTAAGCTCACATTTTTCAAAACACTTGGTTTGTAATGGTTATGGCAGGGGGAGGCACAGGAAAGCACTCATGCTCTTATGGCAGAAAACATGTCAAGCTCAAGATGGATTGGTACACAGGCAAGGTTATGAAGAGCTTTTAGGACATAAAGAATATCCCTCACCACTGAACTCCCAACCAAATAGTAGATACTCTTACAGTTTGTAATGCATGTAAATAACAATTCAGGAAAGGCTAAGGCATGGGACATTTCTAGCAAACTCCCAATTCCAGAACCTCAACGTTATTTTTCTGACAGACCATATCTGAAAGTATCCATCATTTGACAAGCAAGAAACTGCCAGAAGTAATGAACAGAAAAATAAGGATACAGGCAGAGAATCAGAGAAAGAAGATGAGTTGGGAAGAGGGCATATAAAGCAAATGGAAAACAGAAAGAAAAGGAGTTGAAACTATCACTGAAAATACCATAACCCATAATCAGTGGCTTCCAGTTTCCCCCTCTACCATCACACTGAGAAAAACTACTTTGACGCCAATATTGAAATCACTTGCTCAGAAGTAGCCCCCACTACCTTCAGCAAACCACTCTGAAGAAATTGGTTTCTGGATTGCTGCCTTAATTGATCCCACAAAA
This sequence comes from Podarcis muralis, assembly GCF_964188315.1. Taxonomy (NCBI): domain Eukaryota; kingdom Metazoa; phylum Chordata; class Lepidosauria; order Squamata; family Lacertidae; genus Podarcis; species Podarcis muralis. Next base: position 46,783,301 of record NC_135656.1, on the reverse strand, counting down.
ATGTTATGTAGGAAATACTTTGCTAGCTGTATGTTTTGCTTGGAACAGGAAGCATTTCATATTGAAGCTTAATGGATTCTTTAAGGAAAAGAGTGAACCATATTTGTCTAGACCGGTCTTTTTTTACCTTTTCTATTCTAGAAATTAACACACTGGTTCTAGTGCAGATAATAATTGGTGATTGCCACCACCCTAAAATTCAAATAAGGAAGTATGCAAGTTCTGAAATACAATAATACCCTGCAACAATTCAGGAGCAGAATCATTCTGTGTTATTACCACATCATTGTAAACATTACTCTGCTTTTCATTTTCTTTACAACATAGGTTCATAAAATCTCTCATGTTGAGTCTGTACTAAAGATGCTAATCAGAGTTATATATTGGTACCAACCTGCAAATAATCTTATCCTTTGAATCAGACCCTGACCTTTTCAGTCAAGAAGATGAAAAGAGGAAACCTAACATTTATGATCTTAATTTCTATAGAATAGACTGGATCTTTGAACCATTAAAAATAAGTTTGGGTGATGTGTAATATTTCACTAACTTTTAACTTAATGGTGCAATTCTGTGCATATGTACTCATAAGTAAATCCCACTGTGTTCAGTGGGGACTACACAAAGAAAAATATGCACGGGTTTGCAGATTTAGTGTAATTCTGGGATTGCTCTAGTGACAGGCAAATAAAACTTCTCTTTCTTTCTGATGAACCCAGACATACAAGTGAATATTAGATCAAGCATCCAGCTAAATATGCATCTGTATGGAGTTATTTTCTGTGGTGGTTCCAAAAGTCATTCTTTAATGGGTTTAGTTTTGGTTATGAAATTCCTAGTGGTGTTATCTGAAGCAAATATGAACTACCAAAATAAAACGGTAACGCTTTGAAACAAGTGGCGAAACAAGTTGCACACACCCAGTTTTACTTGGTTAGTGAAATTCTACACCAGTTGCAATCTTAGCATTTAACCAATTTAAGCATATTTATAAATGGACATTAGCCCTTCTGAGCCAACTAATTATATGAAAATTATATTTTATATGCATATATATATATATATATATATATATATATATATATATAATACAGATAAAATATATATAATAGAGTCAAGCTCTATGTGGTACTATATTACTTGTAATATGCGATAATAAAAAAAATTAGTGGAACCAGTAAAAACAAAAACTTTTTGAGGTCAAGGGCTAAGACAGAAATGGGGGCGGGATGGGTAAGATCAGCCCTGAGATTTTCAGAAAACTCAATCCCTATGCTAGATCACGTAATTTGTAGGGCTAGTGTCAACATCATTGTGTACCTCTTTGGATCTTAGCAGGACCCACCACCCCTGGAAGAGAAACAGCAGGGATTGTTATTGGCCTAAAATCTGCATCTCATCTATTTGATTTCGTTCTTAGATGCCCTCCCAACAAGAGCAGTTAGGTTGTGGACATCTGCCCAAGATCATCTGCAGTGAAGCAAGATGCAAATACTTTATCCAACTTTCTCTGCAATCTCCCTATCCTCCTTCAGTAATCTTTTCGCACCTTTGTCATCTACTAATTAGCCACTACTAATGATGTTTATATTCATATGCAAATGTCTCCAGATGAAAAAAACAAGCAGAAACATCCCATCTGTTTATAGAAAATAGCTTCCGTTCTCCACATGTTGCCTCTTTCAGTCATAGAAATGATATACAGAAAGTCATTCATTTTGTGTCCTACACAACCGTCCCCCAACCTTCCTCATTCCTGATGTTGGCTGGTGGTGCTGGGATGGTGTGTATTCTATTCACTTCTTTGATGGTCTCTACCAGCAAAGAGCACCACAGTGGAGAAGGGAGCACTGTCATGGCAAAGGCCGCAATTTCCCCCAGCAGTTCTCCAGCATCTGGCAGGTGGTGCAAAAATCTGAAATGGAAAGTTTCATGGCAGGGCACCCAAGTGACCTGATCCTTGGGGCCCTCTACTGTGCCAGCCCTGGAGTGTGTGAAACAAAACCAAAAGGGCGAGGGGAAGCCTTGCCTTCTGCCCTGGGCAGCAGAAGCCAACTGAGCACTGGTGGAGGAATGGGAGCGCGGAGGGAGTGGACCGCCCCCGGCAGCACTACTCCGGTAGGGTGCCATCACGGCGCCCCCCCCAGACACACGCCGCGCGACTCCCTGCATGCTCGGCCCCACGCCCCCACAGGCAGCGTGTCATGCCCCTGTGGGTGGACCGCCATGCCCTCGCAGGTGGCATGCCACGTCCCCAGGATGCGCATCACGCCCCCGCCTGCTCTCCACCCTCGGTAGCGGAGCATGCAGCTTTGCCACTGCAACTGGGATGTAGATGCAGTGATTAATCTGCCCCTCTGCACCTTCCCTGTCCCAGTTAGGTTCAATCTTTTAAATAATTACATCTTAGCCTTTTTTTATTAAGGGCATATTCAGAACTGTTAATTGGTTAGGGATGGGAAACCTCAGGCCTTGGGGCAAAGTGTGGCCCATGAGTCCATTCTATCTGACCCCTCATGGGCTGTGCTTTGCACCCAAGTGTTTTTGCCAGGCTGAAATGTGGCCCTGAATTCTGACAATGCCTCTTGTGTGCCTGAATGGAGGATCTAGAGGGGTATGTGAGAGTGTATAGAAGCTAGCCTGTTGTTGAGAAGGAAAATCTACATTTATTGCTCTGCCCAATTTTGCCTCTGGCCCTGTCCACCACTGGCATGTGGTCCCCTTAAGCTTGCTTAGACTGGAATGTATCCTTCAGGTTGAAAACTGTCCCCTGTCCCTGTTCTAGGTCATTTGACTTTCAGGACTACCTTAGATATAGATACTAGGAGTTTTCATTTCAAAAATGGTTACTTTGTTATTTGCTTCACACTGCATACAGAATACACAGGAAATTTCTCCTCCATCTACCAACTACTACGTTTATAATCTGCAGCATGATTTGGGAACACACACAGCAGAAAACAGCAGATTGGTCTCATGTTGGGCGTGTCAACAAAGCTTTGATCCTGTGATCAAAAGATAACCAAGGATCTAAGCACTTAAACACATGCCTTGGATAACTGTCAACTCAGAGGACTTATGGATCGATCATATACACTTTGAAATCAATAAATAACATTTCTATTGAGTTGAGGTCATTGCATGTGCCACTTTATCTATACTGTAATAATTCAATTGAGTGAGCACAACTTGATAGCAAACACTCTCATGAGAAAAAAATACGTCTTGCCTAGGTTCACAAACAACTGGTTAAGCCTTCTGAAAGCAAATGCTATTTTCTATGTCAATATTAGAATTTTTACACGGTGGTAATTAAAAGTATGTAGGACCTTAAATTTATGATGGCTACTTCAACATGACACAAAGCACGTAATTAAGTATCTGTAGTGAATGTGTTAATTAAACTGGCATGAATGTTTACATGATTAGCTTTGTCAGTGGTCTGGAAACCTTACAGGTAATATTTATGGTAGAGTAACCTTTATGGGGGTGGATACTGATGCCATCCAGTAATAAACAAGCAAGCTCCTGAAATGAGCTCAACTTTTTTAAAAAATCCACAGCAGGCTACTTATCAGGGAAATGTTTGACTGTTGGACTTCTCTGTTTTATCAAAAGCTGCATTTTAACAGCCAGAGCAAAAGCACTCTGCTGTTGCAAGCAGCCTTGCATAGTGCATATACACAAGAAAGGTGGGACAGAAACTGAAAATTTTGGGTGGGTACTTGGGGCTTCGTGAAAGACCAGAACTCAGAGAACTGAGTTCACAACTGGTAAATATGATGAGAACATTCCTCAACTTATAGGACATTTTTCTTGCTAAATATAAATCAGAATTATTGGAAGTAGTTTAATTAGCATCAGAGCTGCTGTGTCACGTACTGGCTGGACACTGAGGGAGGGAAAGATCATCCTGGTGAGGGGTGTGGACACAATTGGTACACACCAGGACAAGCTGAAGATAGGGAAGGGGAGGTTGGGGACTTGGGAGGTACTCACCTGACGCCAGAGGATATTGCAGAAGCAGCCAACAGTTCAGAGGACTCAGGGGATGGGGACACATCGCCAGAACCAGAAGTACTCCCCCCCCCCAGCTCCATGGACATGGCAGGCTCTGAGGTATCAGGAACAGTGGGAAGTGCACTTCAAGAAACTGAGGCAGGCAAATGAACACAGCCCAGTTCACCAGTGGAGCAGATGGAGATCATGAGGCTCGTTAGGTATGAGATGAGGTTTGTGGTCACTCAGCTGGATTAAGCTCAGGGCAGGTGAGGATCATATGCCTCGTTAAGTGGAAAGGCACCACTGCTCAGGTAGAGCAAACTCAGGTGTAGAAATCAAAATTGGGAAGGATAGAAGGGAAGCAGGGCAGAGACTCTGGGTCTGCTCAACTTTCTCTGTTGATGGACTATGGCTTGTCTGGTTCAGAAAAACCACTGGACTGTGATTTCAGGACTGGCCTTAGGACTGTGTGTGCACTGTCAGGACTTATGCCAGGGTTCTGGACACTCTGGAATTTGAAAAATAACATTTGTAAAGTAAAGACTTCAACATCAGTCTTCCACAACTTGGTGTCCTCCAGATGTTCTGGACTACAGCTTCCATCAGCTATTGACTGGACCTGATGATGAATTGTTGTTCCAAACATTTGGAGAGTTAGAAGTTAGGGAAGGCTGCTTTACACAGTGCTACTCTGTCTCTGGATATATTATTGTTATGGATCCTACCTAGTCAAAGATAATGAGAACATGATTATTTTTCACTCACTTTTCTTGAACCTCAGGGAGAGCATCTACCTGTCTGAGTTACACATTTTCTGTCAACTCTTGACCAGTTTCAATTTACTTCATTGTCCTTTACAGCATCCCTTCCAGTTGTATCAATAATAAAGACGCAGCTTTAGAAGAATACATAGCAAAACATGAAATGCCAACATTTTAATGTATTGACTGATAATGGACTGTGCAGTGTTTCTGAAGACCTGCCTAGTCCAGGTGTCCCTCCCTCCCTCCCCATTCCTCCTGTACACATAGAAAAAGGAAGAGAAAGTAAAGAAGTTAATCAAGAAGAAAACTTTTATTGCATGTGAATGTGTCCTCATATAATGTTTTTATTCAGAGATGCTGTGGTCTAATTTTCATGAACAGTCTTCTCAAAGATTTCACCCTCATTCTGAATGTAGCTATGACAACTACGTCAAGGTCCAATGATTCCAATTAGAGAGGTTTTCTCATGAAGGTAAAACATACTGCGCTTCCTGACAATTCTGTATTAGGTCACAATTACTGTTAACGGGTTTATCTTAAAAGGGGACAGTTGTAGCTACAATCTTGTTCAGTTACTCAAAATTGCGACAAAAAGCACTGGCTAGCACTATCTGCCATTGGCATAGACTCTACAATGAAAAAAACCATGACTTTCATATACTTGGTTCTTTCTTCTCTACCTCTCATTGTTGTTTTAAAAAAAGAATTAAAGCAGAAGCCAAGGCAAATTTGAAAGTGGGACAATGAACACTAAGGTCCCTACTTGCATTTAAACTATTATCATTAACTTTTTGTTTATCTTGAATTCATCATTTGGGTACGTGCATGTGACTAAGTGTGTAGGAACTTAAATCTGAGATGAAAGGTATAGACTTTGTTGTTGTTGTTGTTGTTTAGTCGTTTAGTCGTGTCCGACTCTTCGTGACCCCATGGACCAGAGCATGCTAGGCACTTCTGTCTTCCACTGCCTCCCGCAGTTTGGTCAAACTCATGCTGGTAGCTTCGAGAACACTATCCAACCATCTCGTCCTCTGTCGTCCCCTTCTCCTTGTGCCCTCCATCTTTCCCAACATCAGGGTCTTTTCCAGGGAGTCTTCTCTTCTCATGAGGTGGCCAAAGTATTGGAGCCTCAGCTTCAGGATCTGTCCTTCCAGTGAGCACTCAGGGCTGATTTCCTTAAGAATGGATAGGTTTGTTCTTCTTGCAGTCCATGGGACTCTCAAGAGTCTCCTCCAGCACCATAATTCAAAAGCACCAATTCTTCAGCTATCAGCCTTCTTTATGGTCCAGCTCTCACTTCCATACATCACTACTGGGAAAACCATAGCTTTTACTATATGGACCTTTGTTGGCAAGGTGATGTCTCTACTTTTTAAGATGCTGTCTACAGACTTTACTCATCCATAAACCTATAAACTGGCCTTAAGCAAACAGCTCTCTCAGCCTCAACCACTGATTTGCAATTGGGAGGGAAATAATTCTGGGCCACCTTAGAGGATTATTGTAAGACTAACAATGCAAAGCCAAACATATAGAACAGATCCACACCATTCATATAAGAGCATATGAAGAATCTGCTGGATCAGGCCAATGGCCCATACTTTCGAGCATCCTATTCTCATAGTAGTCAGCTAGGTGCCGATAAGAAACCCTCATGCAGGACTTGAGTGCAAGAGCACTCTCCCCTCCTGTGGTTTCCAGCAACTAGAATTTAGAAGCATTGCTCACATATAGATGCACATTCAAAGCACATTACTTTCCCAAAGAATCATGAGAACGGTAGATTCACCTCAGAGCTACACTTCCTAGCACACTCGACAAACTATAGTTCCCAGGCTTTATTAAGGGAAGCCATGTACTTTCATGGTTTTAGGATGTACTTTAAAGGAATGGTGTGGATCTCCTTATAGCAGAAACATCAAGTGAGCATTTTGTATCATATGACAATAATAACCCATGCTTGAACTCCTGCATTTCCAACATCCATTCATGGTCTCTAAAATGATGGAACTGTGCCATAGAGCCCTCCACCCTCTGATAGTCCATATAATCCTTCCAGGAAGAAATGTTGAACGTAGACCAGGGATCACTTATTTGCACAGTATTCCTTCTTGTTACGGTAACTGTGGCAATCATAACGAGCAAATGTTACATAAAATATAAATTATTTTGTCATTTGATAGCAAGAAAAACTAACCTATAAAAATGTCAGATTGCAACTGCAAGCCATTTCTGCTAAGAAATCAAATCCCTTCTGCTGTTATAGAGTGTATTTTCCAAATGGTTATGAATGCCCTGGAAGGCTATTAGCTGCTTTTAAATGCCACAATTAGAATTTAAGACTGAGAGCTAAGGGGGCTTATACAGGTGATTTCCGATACATTAAAACTATGCTGACTGGAAATATTTCCTTCCTTCGCAAAGGACTGAGCTTCTTAGAAGGCCAGACAATACAAAGGAGACCTTTTATGGTGGCTTCTCCTTCATGATCACTCAAGCTTGACCACTATCTCTGCATTTATTTTTGTGTGCACACTTGACTTCCCACCCCGAATCTGAAGAACTGTACAAGGAGGAACCGGGATGGGTGGAGTGGGTGAGATTGAAACTTCATGCAGTCGTTAGCTAGCATACCAGAATATTTCAGTGGTCAGCCCTTGACTTTGTAAAATGTTTTGTTTTACTTGGAACTGATTTCCCACTATTCCTCAGTAATATTTCTCACTACTGTTAAAATGGGTGACATTTGAAACAGATGGACATAGTATCAGCAACGCCAAGCTGAAATAATAGACTAAGACTTGTTTCCACCAGGCACCATTCCTAAAAATTGGTCTGATGTTCTGGCACTTGCAAGATCTACTTCATTTTTTCAAACAACCCAAGTTGATATTGATAAATATAGGAAATAAGATGACGGGTAATTGAAAGGCTTGTGCAAGCTGTGAGATTCATTTGATAAAGGGCAACCTCTGAGCAAAGTAAAACAATAAGAAATGGTGAATGGGGAGTAGACTAATTAGATCTAAATCATGCAAATCCACACATTCATGAATAGGTCAAGTTGGGCCTTCTCAAAAGATATCATTAACTATATTTAAGAATCTACATTACACCATGATAGAAGCACGAAAGAAGGAAGACTCAGCTCTATATAAAATGCAGTTTTTGGAAATAAGTTGTAATATGAGAGTCACAAGGGAAGTGTGGGAGTTCGGTGTGGATAATCAGATAGATGAGGTGAAGTGGGAGGCACTTCCCATTTGTATGGGAGCATACAACTCATTAGGACCACATTGGCCAGGAACCAGGTGAAAATGCTGGAAATGGTGCTTTGAATTGCATGAAGATAAAATTTAGCTGCATCAATAAAATGCTGGTTTTTTTAGTTGTAGGGGGTGCAAGACAAATGGTATGTTCTTTTGTGTGTGGTGGAGTTTTTTCTACCTCATACCCAGTACATGAACAGAGGCTCTTACATGCAAGCAAGGAACAATACAGGCTTGACAGTGCACACAGAATTCGAGTCCAGGAGTCACAATTCAGGGATTCAGGGATCAGGCGTGACATTCAGAACTGGACAGAAGCAATGAAACTGTCCCAAGTTCCATTTAACTATCATGGTTATCTAACCTAGTGGTCATTACTGTAGCAGTGACTTTCAAATGTTAATTTTGGATGCAACTTAGTTTGCCCTGGAGGTGCATGGAGAGAGAGAGAACCTCCAAGTTTCCTAGACTATTATTTCTGACCTAACCTGTGCTGACTTACCCTCAGGAGCTAGACTAATGCTCTTAAGGGTGCTGCCCTAATTTCCAACTTCTTAATCCTGACCTTGAGAGAGGAGACATCCTTTGTGCTTCCCCTTCTGTGGTGGAAGATCAAGCATGGCTCAAGGCATCTCCACCCTAGTTAGATAGAACTAGGATCTTTCCTATTAAACATGTAATAAAATGAGCTCAGGGAAAAAAGAAAGCTTATCACTCTTGGTGTGGGTATATCATAATTATAATTATAATTAATTGATTAATTAAATTTGTTTACTGCCTTTCATCCAAAAATCACAGGGTGGTTCAAACAAAAAGAAAAGAAAAGAAAATGAGAACACAAAATACATAATAAAAGCAAAAACAAAAACAAACCAATAACACACACGCCAAAGGACACAGAAGGTTAATCAGCCAAAGACCTGGTTAAAGGGAAACGGTATATGTAGGGTAAAGGGATTCAGTATCCTTCCATTTCTGCTTAGCTTTTTAACTCCAAATGCCAACATTATGTGTAGTGTGTAGAAATACAGTGGTACCTCAGGTTACATACGCTTCAGGTTACATACGCTTCAGGTTACAGACTCCGCTAACCCAGAAATATTACCTCGGGTTAAGAACTTTGCTTCAGGATGAGAACAGAAATCGTGCTCCGGTGGCACGGCAGCAGCGGGAGGCCCCATTAGCTAAAGTGGTGCTTCAGGTTAAGAACGGACCTCCAAAACGAATTAAGTACTTAACCCGAGGTACCACTGTACTCACTTTCATCTATCCTGAATCAACTTCCTTCAGTTTCACAGGGTGACTCCAAAGTTTCCACTTTCAGAGGCAGGCAGCAAAGTCTCTCTCACCACACCATTCATAATTTAATAAATTTCTACGATTCCACCCCCGTGTGCTTCTAAAATAAGAATTCCCAAATGCTCCAGATTTTTCTCATGGGAAATGTTATCCAAATGCAATGTTTGTTTATTAAAATCTTTTCATTAAAAATGCTCAAGGCAGCTTACAACATGGCAATGAATAAAATCATTAGAATAAAATACAAAACCCCTAGTATAGATAAAGCAGATAAAATAGTTCGGAATTAGTATTCCTGGGAGATTAAAACTTAACAGGTCAACATCTGTTGAAAAAGAAAACACTTTGCACGGTGGTAGAAGTCCATTGAAATGCAGGGAAGCGAGTTTTATGGTTAATTTACAAAACCTTTGTGCCATGAACAGACAACCACATATGGAAGAAGACAGGCCTTAGGGCAAGAGTAGCCTATGTGATGCCCTCCTATTGTTGTTGGACTACATTTTCCACCATCCCTGACCATTCACTATGCTGCCTGGGGCTGAGGGGAGCATGTAGCCAAACAATATCATCATATTGGCTACCCCTGCCTTAAGGTATTCCGGTTCCAACCATCTAAGGCTTTGCAGTACTTTGAATTGGGCTCAAAGTTTGAGCAAAGCCATTGAAGCTACTAGGATAACAGACTTGCATGTTCCTGTTGACCAAACCTCTTGTCCTCCATTCTGGACTAGCTGGGGCTTCCACACACCACTCAGAGACAGAACCACCTAAAACACATTACAGCAATCTAATCACTATTTGAATATGAATTCTCTAAAAACTGGTAAACCAAATTTGGCAAAGACACTCTTGGCCACAGCTGCGATCTAGAAATCTAAGGTCATTGTTAGATCCAGGCTAAACCTTCCATTTTATTTTGTTCCTTTCCTATTTTCAATTCCATTCCTTTCCATTTTCTGCTAATCCCAAATGGGAAACTCACTTTTCCCACTGTCCCTACACACTAACTCAATATCTTCAGGTACCCACCTCAACTCTAAGCTCTCTCTGGTTACTCACTGCCAGTTCAGCATAGTATAGGAAATGCAGGATAGTCAGACAAACATGTGTTTATTTCAACACATTTATTTCCCCCAGATTTTACCCCTCCCTCTGCACTGAACACACAGCACAGCCTACACCCAAATGCAAAAATTATACTCTTTTTTTTAATTTGCTAATACACTTTCCATATGTATTTCATACATTTACCTTCTACTAGGTGGTTGTTATAAAAATATCAGGGTCCTTCTTTTTTTCTCCCACAGGGCAATCTCAATTTTCACATTACAATAACTGCACCGAGGTCTGGAAAAGTGACTCCTGATTGACGGTGGAGTAAACAAGCAACAAAGCCCAGTTCCTTTAACACCATCACTTTCTATGCAGATATCAAAGCAATTTACAAAGGTGGTTAAGTTTTATTAGCTACATTTTACAGCTGGCCTAACTAAGTAAAGAAATTTCAAACAATTTTCCACACGAGCTGATGTGGATTAAACATGGATTTCTCACTTCCAAGATCAAGCTGCTTTTCTGAGCTTTGCTTCAGAGCTGCTATTTAACCTCCACTTCCTCCTCCCTCCATTTTGCTTTTGGTCTTCAGTTACTACAGATAGAAAAAAACCCTCATTTGTTTTCTTTCTGTTTATATAGAAGGCTGCTTATGTTTATCCATTTACCAGACCCTCCAAGTACCCCTATTTTCAAGGGACAGTCCTGGATTTACAAAAGCCATCCTGCGTTCCGATTTGATCCCAGAATGTTCTGTTTTTCCTTAGGATGTACATATTTTCATTGGAGAAATGTTGGATGGTATGATTTACATGTGTATTCAGGGCATACTTTAAAGGGGAGGGGAAAATTGTGTGGTAAAGTATAACTAACCTACAAGAATATCTTACATTGTCATATTGTCACAGATCCAAGGTCCATGCTATTGAACTCAGTAGGCCAGGCTTGAGGAACCTGGGATTGGATTCCATCTCCCATGAGCCCCATCCAGAAGAGTCAGTGGTCAGTGATTATAGGAGTTGTAGTCCAGTGAAATTTGGAGGGCTACAGGTCTCCCATCCTTAGAACTGATTCAAGGCTTTTGCACCCTTAGAGAGATTGTTTATTAAGCTGTTTATAGTTTTTTTAATTAAATAAATCAATAAAATAATTATCAATCTTTTGTCAAAATAAATGATTTTGGAGAGGTTTAGAGGGTTTTTAAATATATATATATTTAATGGTGCCCAGGAAAAGCTTCTTACTGTTGCTTTTTTTCTCTAGCAAATAGTATTTTGCCCCACTTCTGTTAAATTAGTGTTAAAATATGGCATGTTTTGGTTCATGCTGTCATGCACCATTAACCAGATTTCTGTTAGAAAGCAGTCTTTAGAAAGGAACCCTGCTTAATATCAGGAAGAATAACGCATGCTCTTATTGTGGAATAATGATAGTGCAATCTGTGCTTGAAGCAGTTATAAATAAGCCTTTGAAAGCAATTTTGTTTTTGTATTTTCAATAAAGGATACAGCGAGTCCTGAAAAGGATCTAGCCTTGTTAATATTACAAGCTGTTTCTCTTTCTGCACTTGGAATAGTCTTAGTAGAGCATCTGCCTTGAAAGGGGCTTCCACAAAACTGTCAGCATAGAATCCCCATGGTTTACACAGAAAATGAATACAGCATTACTCCAGTGGGAGTCTTTAGTAATCCTCTGTCTCAAAAGCTGCCATGCATTGGCCACTGGTCTTTGAAGTTGCGTAAGGCGAGAAGTTGATGAAGATTATTTAAAGCCAATAACTTTTGAATGTTTCCTCCCCTCCCTAAAAAAGAGGCTTAAGAAAAGGTTGCAGGAAACGATAGGATTTTGCCATCTTGTCTTTAATCTTTAGTAGAGGGTTTAGATTTAAACCAATGCCTTGCTATAACTCAATCTATTCCAAAACAAGTTGACTTAAATGCAGAGAATGCATTACTTTCTGTGTGTGCTTTAAAAATATTATCAATAATACTGCAGCAGGTAGAAGCAAAGAGTTATAAAACAAAACTTCAGATGCTGTGGGTGATCTAAAGCCCTGTATCAAGAGAATGCTGGCATCACATCCGCTTGAATATAGACTAGACTTGAATGAATGAATGAATGAATGAATGAATGAATGAAAAACTCAAATCTGAAATCCTCACAGAGGTTTTGCCAGGTGATGCCAAGAGGCAGCGTGTCACAAGACTTTCAGAATTTGTACAAGTCCTCTAAAAACCCAACTTTGGAGTTCCTGAATAAAGTGCAAGTGTCCTTGGTGATTTGTGGTGGCTTGATGGTTTCCTTTTAGTTAAGCTCTTTGCTAAAAGTCCACAAAAGAAGTTGAGTTTTGAACTCAAGTTTCCCGGGTCCCAGACCATTACACCACATTGACTCCAGTTAGCACCAACATTAGTGAAATATTTGCATGCAATAAATTATCTCTAGGAGTAAAATTTAAAATTGGTGTGTGTGGGGAAACTATTCTCAAGCCCAAAGACAATAAAAACGTTTCAAACGTAACAAGAATCAGACAGATGAAAGATAGCTGAGATTATTAAATGACAAAACAAAGTAGACATCCAACAACAGAGAACACAGTTACAGCTTTCCTCTATAGACTCCCATCCCTGATGCTGCCACATTGTACCCCTAGTATATCTATGAATCTTAATTTCCTTTATCAAGAAGAAAGCCTAACAAAAGTACTGCAATCATTAAACTGCAAAAGGAACATTAATTAATTATGGGAGTGTAATTATGGATAGAATAGCTTTCAGAAATGAGTTTAAAAGGGTAGCTTCCCAACACTCGTAAAGCTTTATCATAATTGAAATAAGCTGCACACGTGATGATAGTTTGCGATGAATTTATCTTTGTGAAGACAATAGCTCTATCCTTATTGGCATTGAGGCATGAATTTTGTGTGTTGCTTATACTCTCAGACTAGCGGCTTCCATTCCCAAGCCTTCGATACTTTTTTGTTCCAATACAACTACGAGGACAGGACCAAATGTGTCTCTTAACTGTGGCTGTGCTACATGGAGAAAGTGTCCTGAGAGGAATCTTTCATATTGGGAATACTTATGTTGTAATTAACCCTGTTAGTAAGATCAGCTACTAACTGAAACAGCTCAGATTTCAGAATCCATGGTTAATGATTTTCTGTTTGTCTTCCTTTTGCCAGACTATAATATTAAGCTCACTGGTATTGCATGAGCTTGATTTATTCAACAATTTCCTATTGCCCCCAAGCTGGGCACAAGGCTTTTGTTATTTTAATCATGAGAAGGAGTCTTTGAGATGACCAATAAATGAATCACATGATAAATGAGCTGAAAAATTTAATAAAATTTTGCTTGAGAGTTGGAATATAAAGTTGCTACTTTCTTTCCTGAATTAAGGCCCTGCACAGTAGAATATAAATTCAGCCTGTGTAGTTTTTACTGGCATGGAAATGCGGTGATGAAAGCTGCAACCCTAAATATATGGCAAATTCATATAAATCAAGGTTGGCATTCTCCCACCGTGCTAGGAGGGGGAACACTTTCAAATCAGCTTGCAGTAGATGCTTCTTGAGTTTATGATTTGTTCAGATGGTGGACCAATCTGTATTTGGAAGCTTGCCAAAGACAATAAAGGCAACTTTTCCAATCAAGAAATGAGTAGAAATCAAGAACCTACAAGTGCTGGAAATATTTTGTAGGCATTTTGTTTGGTGGCTATGTTCCTAGGTAGGGTGTTCATTTCTTAAATCAATATAATTCCTTCCTTCATTTATGTAACTTGTGACACAGCCCCACATGCAAACTAGATCAACAACAACAAATAGAACATTTGGAACTCCTGAATAAACAAAAATCCAGAGACATTTTTTTACACCTCCAATCTTCTTTTCAGAGTTTAATCTCCTCTTAAATAATAGTTCAACTGCTCTACACTGTCTACTTTTCTGTAAGGGAAGTTAAGAACTTTTATGATGGTGAAACTAACTTCTAAGCACATTTCTGTTTGACTGATTAGAGACAGTTGCTCCTTTTGCCATTGATTCAGACTATAGTTCATCTAATGCATTTTAAGGTGATTTTGGGGTTTCTGTTTGTTTTTATGATTGATTTTTTACTGTTTCATTCTCTGTAAGATGAGCTGTACAGACTCTTCCACACAAACACCTGTACATTTGTAGAGACAGGTTCTACCTTGTGTTCAGTGTAACATGTCAAGAAGCCTACAGTGACCTCTCAGCTTGGGAGAAATAAAATGAAAACTTCAGAGCCAGTGTGGTGTAGTGGTTAAGAGTGGTAGACTCGTAATCTGGTGAACCGGGTTCGTGTCTCTGCTCCTCCACATGCAGCTGCTGGGTAACCTTGGGCTAGTCACACTTCATTGAAGTCACTCACCCTCACTCACTTCACAGAGTGTTTGTTGTGGGGGAGGAAGGGAAAGGAAAATGTTAGCCGCTTTGAGACTCCTTCAGGTAGTGATAAATCGGGATATCAAATCCAAATTCTTCTTCTCTTCATTTCACCTCAAAGCTGGGATAGATACAGGGGTTATTGCTTGTTGAATTCATCAGAAGGTTCTGACTGATGACAGCCTAAGGATGCTTTTCTGGGGAACACTTAGAAAGGGGGTCAACTGCGGTAGCAGTCAGATGGGCCAAAGTGCTTACCTGAGATTCCATCACCAGTGTTACTTTACTAGGAGGGAGAGGGGGAAGGGAGAGGCCTTATGTCAACACACCACCCTCTTGCCTGTCCCGTCTCCTGTCACCGGTGATGGGTGGTCAAGTAAGTATGTATCACTGCTTCACCCTGCCAACTGTTACTGGTTAACAATAGGAAAGATGCCCTCACCAACACCACCCAGATATGTCACACCACTTAAGACAATATTGGCTTCCCAAACATTCTCCTGTCAAAGCCCTGGATAGATTTAGAGCTGCATAATCTCACCAAATCTGCTGGATGACATGTCTTCAGGCCACAGACTGGGCATAAAATTACGAGTAAATATAGGGAATATCTTGTTCACCATGTACAACTGTCAGAAGACATAGTCAGTACTTTAATCTGACAAGTTTAATTACAAATAACTAGGAGCCCAAATTAATATAATGGTTGGTCAGAATCTTAAGTAGTGGAGCAG
Organism: Podarcis muralis; assembly: GCF_964188315.1. Taxonomy (NCBI): domain Eukaryota; kingdom Metazoa; phylum Chordata; class Lepidosauria; order Squamata; family Lacertidae; genus Podarcis; species Podarcis muralis. Next base: position 46,767,766 of record NC_135656.1, on the reverse strand, counting down.
GGAAATTTGAACAACTCGTTTTTGAAAGGACAGGTGATATTATTGCCAACATGATTCTTCTGGCTGTTAAAAAAAAAAAATCCTTTTGATAAGTTCAAGATGTGCTTTGCTGTCTTGTGAAAATACCAAACTGAAAAGAGTTTCCTTACGAGGCAGGAAATGGTTGGTGCCAGTATAAATGGCATTAATTAACTCCAAAAGCACAGACTTATGAGCACTTTATAGAAATAATAATAGAAAGGCATACATTATGAGGTGGGGGGAACTCTACCCAAAAAAACCCACTGATGTAAAATGAGTTGAAAGTGATTGTACAGAGAATATATTAAATTGTTAAGTCCTAAGGTTAATAAGAAGAGACAGAAAAATGAATAACAGACAAGGGCAAACTGATGTTTTACAATAAAATTTCAATAAAGGAAAGAAAGCCAATGAGACAGAGACCTTCAGAAAGTCAAGTTTGGCTGGGAGGAATAATTGACAATGTTGCACCTGGTTATATACTGCGTGTGCTGCAAAGTACATCCCATTGGCTGTAGGCATTTTGAGAGGAATAGCCTTTTTTTTTAGAAAAGGTTTCTCTGAATCTGCCTGATTCAGCCAGCACTGGTGCCCAGCTCTAATGCCAGCATATAAACTGTTTGCAGAATGAAGACCTAGGGAATGCGCTATGTAGCTGCAAATATAATGTTTTAAGTGCATTTTTAGTACATTATACATTGCACTTGTATAATGGTGAGCTTATGGATGATTCAATAAATATATATATATATTTCCCCCCACAGCATTTTTATATGTGTCTAGATTCCAACCTTGTGTGAGACTTCAGTGAGCAGGAGGCAGTAAGTAGGAGGCAGAAACTGACAGTAATATCACTGAAGAAAAAGAAGGGGCACCGTCTAAGAAAACTGTAAGGTGAAGGGGGGGGGGGAATAGAGATTTTTTTTTTTAAAAAAAGAAAGCCACTGATTTGAAATTAGTTTATTTCATGCAGCCCCCACCTTGCAAGGAAGATTGGCTCTGACCCTGAAGCTTACCAAAGCAATCTCTCAGTGGTGAATTCTACTTTGTAGAGATAGGGTTCTGTTATCTGCTTGTCCTGAATTATCTATTAACTGACCTAACTGTATCATGTTTATCTCATGGTATGAGGAGTCTGTATGGCTTCTGAAAGCATATTCATCACATAGGTTCTTGTTATGCCTCACTATTTCATAGTCCCCAAGGCAAATGTACCGGTACTTATAAGACCAGGAGGAACTTTAAAATATGGTTATGTGTATCTAAGAATGAGAAAGATAAAGAAAAGAAATTGTTTGTCTCTGATGCCTTCTTTTTGTGTACACAAATATAGCTGCTCATGCACCTACATGCATAATATCATTGGAACTGCATGTGAATTAAACACCAAATTGACTTCCCAGCCACAAGGTGGGACTGCCAATCAGATGAGACTGGCCTGTGGAATTTGAGCAGTTTCCTTAGGAAGTGGCTTCTTGTCTGACTGCCAACTGAACTTCCATACATTATATCTTTTAGACAGAAGTGAACTGCCAGTCTATCGCCTCATATAGTTTGCCCTTTATTTAAAAGAGTTCATAATAATTATGGTTACATTTAAATTTCCCTGCACAATGTGACCACATATACTCGCCTAATACATTAACATGCCAAACTCTTCTCTACAAATGTTATTAATTTTCGATTGCGTAATATCGGATGATGTCATTTCTAAATCCAAAGGGTAATAAATAAATATGGTGTTGATAGCCACATATACTTGTATATTTCCAGAAATGCCACATCCTTGCACATTATAAGACGGAATTGTGAGTATGCCAAACAACTAATCATGTTAAGAAAATTAAGGAAGGTGGTATCAGCAGATACTGATGTCCTCCTTGCCAATACCATGGGGAAAGAGCCCCTAGCCTGTGGCCACAGCCTGTGGTGAGGGGGAGGATTGGAGAGCGAGAAAAGACAACACTGCCCCCCCACTATTTACCCCCTCCTTTGATGGGGTGGCTCCTTTTGCATGAGTTGGCTCAGAAGCTTCCCAGGCATTGTAGGTGATACACCAAACTTTGTGATGGCTAGGACCCTCAGACAGCTACAATTTCCAGAGTTCCTTGGGAAGAAGGAATGAGAATCGTTGCTCTAGGAGGTGAATAGGGGTTTCTTAAAAGTTCTCAGTACCCATAACAAACTACAGTTCCCACGATTACCGTATTTTTCGCTCTATAAGACGCACCTGGCCACAAGATGCACCTAGTTTTTAGAGGAAAACAAGAAAGAAAATATTCTGAATCAAATGTTGTTGAAGAGGCTTTCCCTGAAGCCAGAACAGCAAGAAAGCAACGCAAAGGTATTTGGGGGAAGCCGTTACTGTTTAAAATGGTGCAGTACTGCTTTAAATGAATAGTTCATATGGGGCCCAAGCACATGGCTTTACTATAGCCAGGAGGCTATAGAGCCCTGCCAAAGGGGTAACAGTGGCATGGATGACTAGGCCAGTTCCTTATGTGGATGAAAGTAGAGAAAAAGCACCCTAACTCCCCTATATCCACCGATTGCAGATAGGTTGTATAAAATGACTATAAACCCTTTTAAAGAGTTGTAATCCAAGGTCAGCATCTACCTCTTTACTGCCAACCACAATAATGCAGAACATGCAGGTCACCAGCACACTGGCAAGCATCCAGTTAGCAACAAGTCAAAGAACTTAGCAGCAAAAGAAAGTTTCCCAAATCCCAACATACTTGGTGCAAACAGGAGGTTATGCTACTAATTTGCTTTAGAAAGTTATAGTGGGATTAATTCATGATGATCCTCAAAGTTTGCTACTCCCGAGACAAACAGCAGGATTTTCTGATGCTACACAGGTGAATTTCTTTCTCAAAAATACACTGATGTTTAATTTTGCAGTAAATCTTGGAGCATGCTGAGAGCAGTTTTGCCAGTTTTTCTGCTTTTGAGCTCCCACTGTTCTTTATTGTGTTAATTTCAGCTGAGTATTTGCTTTTCTAGGTCTGTTCATCTTGTTTTTATCCTTTTTTCCCCTGCCTGTCTTCTCTCTCCCATGTCCTCTAGAACAGGAAAATGAGAAGGATGGGAGGATAGCCCTGCCCATTTGCTTCTCCTTCTCAGAATGAAATGGTGTGCAGGAGTCCTGTGTCAATTGTCCCCAGTGCGGTACGCATGAAGTCACTGGAATCAGTCTCCAGCACTCTGTGGGACTCCATTTTGATCTCTCTTTGCACGCTGTGCAATCATTGTCTTCCACAAAGAGCATCTGCTGGTAGAGCCACATCAAAAGCTTTCCGTCTTTTGTAGATCTCTCATTTAAGAGTACTCCGCACTATGTTCACAAACTTGACACTTTATTTCCTAATGTCCTCTATGATCCTTTTCTTCAAGTCTCCCACAGCTTGATGTGTGCTGCCTCTTCCCCTTTGTTCTGTTCTAATCTCCATTTTATCTGCCCTCCTCAATCAAAAGTGCTTTGTTTTTATTAGAAATTGTGCTTTTCCTAGTGTTTGTCTGCTCACTTTGGATTTCCTCTTTGGCTTCATTCACTGGACATGTTGCTTTCAATAGTTTGTCACTCAGATCTTGATTTTATTGCCACTCCCCAGGGGTATGACATATTCCATAGCTGAAGTCTAGGGAAATACTATGGGAATTTTTATTTTTTATTTCTATTTTCTTAGGCTTGATGTCTTAATGCTGTTTTGATTGAAATGTACTGTCAATCATCACATACTTAAAACAAATATGCATTTACTTTTGCTTTTAAAATAGGGTAAAACGCAAAATGCTATATGTCTAATGCATATTTGCTCGCATTTTTCCTGGTTAACCTTGCTTTCTACATGCTTCCCTCGATTTTTTGTTTCCAAACAGCTGGAATCTTTATTTTAAGCTGGGAATTATATATTGGATGTCAAGCCAGAGATGAAGAATGCAATCCATAACATACTAGGGAGTAAGACCCATTGAAATCATTGACATCTAAGTTTACACTTATAGGATTGTACTATAATCTTTATTGGATCCATTAAATGTGTTATTGAATTACTTTGACAATTGAAGAGACTGAGACATTAATATATAATTTCTTGGTGACAAACAAAGATGGGTCAAGCATCTAACAGCAAAATTGCCATCTATCTTGGAATAAATGAAGTGTGGTGAAACTGACAGATTAATCAATGGGTGCTTCCAGACTGTCACTATTTCTGAGTGGGATTTAATCACATACCAGAAAATTCAGGCTGAGCAATTACAGAATTGGGATTTCATTTGCAACAAACCTGATTCACCAAAACCAGACTTTTTGCGATAAGGAAAGTGATGTGGAAATGCACTGAAAACTCTTGCATGATACAGTTATTGAACCTTCCTCAAAACAAATCAGAACGAATGCTCAAGTTTGTGTAGAGAGTTGTTAGGAGACCCCCATTCCCCTCACAGAACTACTCTTCTCAGAGTTCCCTGGGAAGAGAGATTTGTCATTAAACCACTCTAGGGAAAAATCAAATTTCAAAGGAACATGAAAATCCATCTGAAATTTGACAGGATAAAGACAATATAACAATCTGTGTGTGCTGCCATGTCAACAAAGTGTATATGTGTGTGTGGAAAGCAAGGACATTATGGTCATTTTTAGAGATTTAGAACTTCTGGATCGTGATCTGGATTAAGCAGTGTGGGCCCCCATTCTGGATCAGGACCCCAAGGCTGCTGTAATCAAAGGGGACAGAGTCGTGTGGCTAACATCACATGTTGTTTAGCCCTCAGAGATTATCTAGAGAATCTGTGGGGATTTCTAATTAATTAATGAGATGATAAAGAACCCACACCAACACTGTTTTAACAAGGCATCCTAAAGGGGAAAGTGGGGATTCACAGGAGACAGAATAATACCAGAAAATAGGGGTTGTTGGAGTGTATTGGAGAGGCAAATATAATTGCCTCCATACTGCAGGTGTGGAGTTGGGGCTGGGAAACTGAGAGATTTGAAAGAGGGACTTTCTGATTTGTAGATCTGTCAGGATGGTGTAGTGGCTAGATCATTGGGATAGGACTGGGAAGGCTTCCTTTCAAATCTTTATTCAGCCGTGAAGCTGACTGGTAACCTTGGATTGTTTGCTGTTTATGTGAAAAATAAATTAAAATTTCAGCAAAGGGATAAAGAAGGAAGATACAGATTATTCCTCTAATATTTAACCTAGCAGGCCATGTGACCACTGGAGTTAACAGAGTCCTTGTTAGCACAAGGATTAAGTAGCCTATATAGCCTGTTGTTTGGTAGGAAATAGTGAAGATAGCTGGCACTTTTATTACCATATGGTATGTCAATCTTCTACTGACAGCCAGTGCACTGTAGTGGTGAAGGGAGATCCAGGTCCAAACCTTCACTCAGCTATGAAGATCACCGGGTGCCTTTGGGCCAGTCACTGTTCCTCAGCCCAGCCTATCGCACAGGAGTGATGTGAGGATAAAGGTGGGAGGAGAAGAAGAATTTGGATTTGATATCCCACTTTATCACTACCCAAAGGAGTCTCAAAGCGGCTAACATTCTCCTTTCCCTTCCTCCTCCACAAGAAACACTCTGTGAGGTGAGTGAGGCTGAGAGACTTCAGAGAAGTGTGACTAGCCCAAGGTCACCCAGCAGCTGCATGTGGAGGAGCGGGGACGCGAACCCGGTTCCCCAGATTACAAGTCTATCGCTCTTAACCACTACACCACACTGGCTCTCAAACCATGCACACTGTCTTGCGGTCCTACGAGGAAAGCTGGAACACAATCTAAATAAAATAAAATAAAAGCTAGGAAGCACCCATTCTTTTCATTTCATTCCTGGAACACCTCCTGCCTTCTCCACTCTGGCCAGCTCTATTTTCACCCCCACCTTTCATGCCCACTATGCTGTGTCTGGCCCCAGATTTTTGTGGTGGCAGCAGCACAAGCAGAATCAGACAGAAGAAGGATGAATCCTTTTTAAAAAGCGAAATCTGCAGTGTCATACCTAGCCAAGGAGAAAATGAAAGAGATTGGACGGCTAGACAAATTAAGTACAAATGCGATCAGGCCAGATTGCATACGGATGCAATGGAAGGTGGCATAAACTCAGCTCATGACTGCTGTTGGAAGGAGAGAGAGCAGGATATACTACAGCTCATCAGTGCCGACGGTTGTTAGCAGGGGGGAAATAGACATATAGAGACTAAAGATGAATGAAACCAGAGACGCTCAAATGTGATGTAAGTAATAGTAATGCTGTTGCCTACACATATATCTGTCTGGCTTGTAGGAGAAGCTCTTCCTTAAAGAAGCTTAAGGGGAAAGAGAACCTTTAAAATGTAGCACATGTGAATTAAATTCCATTTTGCATATTAAAAAGAAAGATGTGGCATGGTTATAGGATGCAAAATCAGTATGTCACTCAAAGACTGGCTTTTGCTATAATTTTGCACATGCTGGGGACTCAGAAATAGCATATGGAATAATGTAAACATGAGCTAGAAGAAAGATGTTGCTTGGGAACAGGGGAATTTTGTTCATATCTCAATATAAATGAGATGTTTTGCAGATATGTGCGTAACACGACACTAGCAGAAAGACAAAGGCCTCTCCCTGTTGCCACCTGAAAAGGAATTTATCTGTTTACTCCTAATCATCAGTCAGAGCCTGCAAATTTTAGTATTATAATTGCAATACAGAACTCATTTTAACATTTATTGTGGGGACTTGCAAGGACACAGCTCCTTGTAGCCTGGGAAAATCTCTTCTGAAGCCAAGACACTGCAGACGACAATTATGATTATGTAACTTTCTAAAGCATTGTTTCCTTGAAAAGAACTGTCATGTTCTCTTAAGCTACCAAAGCCTTCAGTTTTTATTACTCCATGAATTTGAAGTAATCAGTTCACAGTGTCATTTGTCCTGGTTCCACACATTTTCATGGACCATTGACAAAAATGACGATCAAAAGCAGGTAAATAGAGCTTGTGACACAGATGTGTCTCCATTTACAAGTGTAGCCTGGGGCTTTCCAGGTACTTAAAGCTCCCAGCGACTGCAGCAATCTCTCAAACGGGGTAGAAAATTACCAGAGTGCGGAGGCACTGTTATTTTCCAATGTTCTAGTATATAATGCATCAAAGTATATTTTATATCTGATGGAATGTACACACTGCAAAACAGAAGTAGTGCTGCAAAGTCCACATATAGCAGATATATCCATTTTGCTGAAGCAAGATTAGTTTGTGCTGACTTTCTGGCACTGATAAGACAGGAAGTATTTTGTGCCAAGGAAATCCCAGTTTCCCTGTGTGAGGGGGTTTACTTCAAGGTGCTTCAAGACAAAACTAGACATCATTCTAAGCTCACTCGCCCCCCTGTGTCCCCCACCCCCCAGTCTGTGGCTCCTGCTAGGAAGGAAACACAGACTGTGAGGTTTCAGAGCCGTAGGTGATGGCACACAGTAACCTTTTATATTTATTTTATTTTTAAAGGATTCAAATATAAATAAATAACTGTCTGGAAGAGCTCCACTCACTACAGCAATGTTCAGGCACTAGCTTGGACACACCATTTTTAAAACTGGAGACATGGAAGGGCGTGCAAAGCAGCCCTGCCCCCAGTCTCCCTGTGTGCATCAACCTGCCTGCACAGTCCCTGAGTACCGTGTGCCCAGTTCTCTTGCCACCAGCTTTTTAAACATCACAACAGAATTGTTTTAAGGATAAAATGGGAAACAGAATGAACCACACACTCTGCCTTGAGCTACCTGGAGGAAAGGTGGACAATGTATGTAAAAATAAATATTCCCATTTCCAAATTAGCACTAATGGAGAATTTCACAACTGATGCATTACTCTATCTTACCACACACACGACAATAATCACCATACAGCAGTGGGGAGGGGTGGTAGTTGTCGTTAGGCACAGTTGTGGGACTGGGAATCTTAAGTAATGACTATTGACAACCAACTATTAAACCCACACAACGGTTTTGTTTTTAAGAAACTTTGCAAATGATATGTTCCTTTACTTCCTGCAACAGGTGGCTGAACTATTTTTAAGGCTAGAAGCTTCACAGAGAAAGAAAATGTGGCGTTGGATGCAAAGCAGAATGGAAATTATTTCAAAGAGGTTACAGGAAGATGTATCTCAGAAAATGGTCCATCTGGCAGGTAGGCAAATGCTCTCCCCACCCCCCCACTCCCACAAAAACTAGAATTCAGAATGAAAATACATACCACAAGGCTATTAGTTTCCATAGAAATTGTAGTATCTACAAGCAGTCATTAGGATTCATCTCTGCTTGGCCAATTTTAGCTTTGTTTGCCTCTTCTGGATTTCCAGAGTCCTCCTAGAACAGCTTTCCCCCACCTGTTTCCCTCAGACATTTTGAATTACAGCTCTCTATCATCCTTGACCATTGGGCCATGCTGGCTGAGGCTGATGAGAGTTGTAGTCCAAAACATGCAGAGGCCACCATGTAAAGATTTCCTTACATAGTTCAGGCCATTTCCTTGGGCCTTAATTGGTTACCAAGGTGAATCAAGCATATTTTGCCCTTTTAAGACGGAACCCTTTTTGAATCCACTGCTTAACTTATGGCAATGCAGTAGAGTTGAACTCACAAACCTATTAATGGAACAAAGATGGGATGCACTTTGTGTGTTGCTAAACTGCAGTTCATATCCTTACTGACCAAGGCTGATTAGAGTTGATAAACATCTGGAGAGCCATGGGTCCCTTATAACTACTACTACTACTACTACTACTACTACTACTACAACTTATTATTTATACCCCACCCATCTGGCTGGGTTTCACAGCCACTCTGGGCGGCTCCCAACAGAATATTAAACAGAATAAAACATCAAACATTATCCCTCTTCTAGCTGCTGACACAAGATAGATGTCACAAGGGAGACTTTCCCCCACCTTAATCAACAGCAGTAAACATGGGAAGAGCACTGAGAGAAACCAGTCCCCCTTTTCACTACCAAGGATATAACAGATGGATACAATAAGGAAGCAATTCTAGTTAGTGGTGTGAGTGTATGGAAGTTCAGCTCAATGAGAAATCCTTAAACCCCCAAAGAGCTAGGAGAAATAGTAAATTTGCAGAAAACTCATTTTAAATCAACTGTAAGAAAAACAGCATATGTAAAATCAACTCACTATCAGTGCATAATGTTTGAGGAGAGAGTAGGGATTTTTTTCTGAGAAGGGAGGAAGATTTCCTAAAATAGTAATTCTGGTGCAATGCTAACAAAGATATTAAAGAGCAAGTTAGGGTACAGAGTTCATGACTTTTAAAAGTGTAAAAACCCCCAAACACAACCCACTTGCTGTTAGAAACAGAGTTCACTTTTTACTCAGATTCTGAAGGTGGCCTTGGCTATCAAATCAGCAGACAAAGGTTTGCTGTTGTTTACATGTACCACTCCTCAGAACTACAGAAGAGAAAAATAGTACATTCCTAGGTATGTATCCACATTTTAACAAAATGATTGAAATAGAAATACTCTTGCTTGAGGGAGGTAGTACAGCATGAGCAGGGAACCTGTGCCTACTCAGATGTTGTTGAATTGCAATTCCTATAATCCATGACTATGGGCCATGCTGGCTGAGGTTGATGGGAGCTGGAGTTCAACAACATCTGAAGGGTCAGAAGTTCATCACGCCCATTGTAGAAGAACGCATGTGGCAAATGTCAGTAGCTTTAAAACTGTAGCCAGCTTCCCCAATAATTCCCTATTGTCTGAAGTTGTTATCTGTATTTATTTTGTATTGGTGAAATCCTTGATATTTGTTCATGTACTCTAAAATTGTATTCCTGTAGTATGGGGATTAATGAGGGGACAACAAAAGTGGACTTTACAAGCTGTTATGGTCACTAAGAGACATATAATACTCACTGTCTGTACTTCACTACTGGGGCAATAATTGACTATATTTCCTATAGACAACAATTTTGTGTGGATACCTATTTCACCATCTGAAAGACTTCCATAAATGTACATACGTAACTTAAGATGTATGTAGGCTGATAGTTATTCTTAATGGGATCTGCTGCTACTAATGATGTTTCATTTCCCCCCTTTATTGCATTTGCTAATAATAATAGTAGTAATAAAATCAATTGCAACTGGGCAGAAGTCACAATGATAGCAGGTTAAGGATAAAACTTACTGCTTCCCAAGTGCTTCTGAAGACAGCCAAGGGGAGGAAGAGTCCAAGTTCTTCTCTAGGCTCAGAAGGAAGAAAGGCACAGACTTTCCCTGATACTGTGCTGAATATCAAAGTCTCTTAGAAAATTGTGATGAATCTCACTGTTTTTAGAGCGTCTCCACAGTCAGAATAGTGTCTGTGAGAGTCCCTTCACTACTCCAGGCAGGGGAGCTGTCCCTGGTGCTGCAGTGAGACAATTGCCTGAAAACAGCAAGGCTTCTCATAGCTTTCTGAGCAGTTCTGAAGGTCAGGGCAAGAAAGCCCACATCACTCTTCTCAGCTGAAAACAGTTCGGATGTACCTTTTCCTTAACATAATAAAAACAGCAGTCCCTTCTTCCTTTGCAGGAGAGGAGGGCATCAAGGTTTTGGTACATTTGCAAACATATTGGTACAAATTTCAAAACTTGAGTTCCACAACTATGATGTAAATTTGTCCAAATTTGACAGCTACAAGTGTGTACAGTAAAATCTGAAGGCTTTACTGTTGTGTTACTGTACATAACCCTATGTAAGTCATCCAGAGTAGGTACCACACAGTCAGATCCGATCATGTGATAAAGGGTATAAGAAGAGCCTTGGTGGATCAAGCCAAATGTGCATTAAGTCCAGTATCCTGTTCTCACAGTGGGCCACCAGGTGCTGATGGGAAGCTTGCAAGCAGTTCCTCGGTAAGACATACAGTAAAGGATGCATCCTTATGAAAACATTCCTGCTGTTTGTAAAGTTTGTTTTCAGAGCCTGTTCTTTTTATTTAATTCTGATATACAGTGGAATGTTTTGCATGAAACAGAATATTTGAACAGTATAACCCCAAATCCTGTTGAGAACTCAGCATTAGGAAAAAAACCCACTGTCACTTAAAAAATTTATTGTCATGATAGCATTGTCATTGTAAAATGGGAATATTAAATCATGTGGGGATGCTATGAAAGACATAAAACTTTAAACTAAATGTCATTCGTAACACCTCAAAGCAAGGAAAATTATGTGTCTTTGATATAAGGAACCACATCTCCAGCAGTATCTGTCATTAATAAATTGTCAGATAAATTTTCTCCAGATGATGGCTGTTTTTACAGTTCTGAAATAATAAAGATATAGGATGTACATTTGTACTGAGCATTTTATTTTATGTTTTGGTGAAAATATCACGTAGTTAAACAGGCTCTCATCAACAGTTTTATCAGTGTCAGGATGGATTTTCCAACACGTTATACAAAGAAATCTGCAGGTTTTTTGCCATGTGTTTTTCACCCATATTTGAGAACATGCCCCAAAGGATAAAAAGAATTATGAGTGAGCAATGATTCCTGTTCCTGCAGTTATTCTATAACAGGCTTCCTCAACCTCGGCCCTCCAGATGTTTTTGGCCTACAACTCCCATGATCCCTAGCTAGCAGGACCAGTGGTCAGGGATGATGGGAATTGTAGTCTCAAAACATCTGGAGGGCCAAGGTTGAGGAAGCCTGTTCTATAACATTCAAAAAGAAAGCTCATGATTTTCCACCCATCCCATCTGATTTGTGTGCAATGCCAATTTAGGTAGCATCTCTGTATGGAAGAGATGATTATGCTCCTTTGGAACATTATAAAAGAAGCAATGGAAGAGGAATTGTGACTCACTACTTCCTTGGGATTCAGGTAGGTAGCCTTGTTGGTCTGACAAAGTTGAAATAAATAAATAAAATTGTCCAGTAGCACCTAAGAGACCAACTAAGTATGATCTGGGTATAAGGGTGCATGCACACTTCCTCAGATACTTCCTTGGGAGTTAATGGTGCATAATTAAACTGGAATTCACTACCACCAGAACTAATGATGGCTGCCAATCTGAATTACTTTAAAAGCAGATGAGACAAATCCATGCAGAATGAGGCTATTGGTGGCTATTGGCCATGATGGCTCTGTACCACCTGTGTGAACATTGGTTGCTGGGGAACAAGAGTGAGGAGAGTGCTGCTGTGTTCAAATTCCATTTGAGGATTTCCCATAGACACCTGGGTGTGGTCACTGTAAGAAGAGAATGCTGAACTGGATGGGCATTTGGTCCTCATTGAACTCTGTAGAATTTACTGTGAATGATGCTTCCAAATTCAGTACTTGTTTGCATGCTAGAAGCTGCTCTGTCTTTAATACAAAGTTCACCTCTTCCAAATTGTGGGATTTGGAAAGCAACACTGCATTTATTTTTATTTATTTATTTTTTGCAGAGCAAAATGCTCGGCAACCTTTGCAGACTCAAAGGAAAAAGGATATTTGAACCTGGGAAATCCAAGTGAGGGGAGATGCTTTTGCTGGACAGATTGTCATAGCTTGAAGGCTTCTGTGCTGAAAAACAGGCTCCATTCAAGCTGTTGATCTATGCATTTCATAGTGGATTAGGGTGTGGTTTTGATTCTATGAGATTATTTTGTGGGGTTTTTTTTGTTATATTACTGTATTACTAACCTCTACTCTGATGTGAGTGCTTTGTTTTACAGGATTTTTTGGGTGCTGTGATTTGATTGAATATGTGCTTTAAATAGCTTTAATTTTCTGGCACCTAGAGAACTCTGGTTTTGAGGCAACTAATAAATGTAATAAATAAATTTGACCTCAGATGAGGCTGAGGAAATAAAATCAAAGTCGACTGTTCTAAAGGTAAGCTGTTTGAACTGTACAGGAAGGGAAGGGGTGTGATGTATGGTTCTTATGATGGTGTCATTCAAATTGCAGCTGGAATTGCATGTTGTCATATGCTGAAAAGTTCCCTATGTGTAAAGCACAGGAATTCAGTGCACAGAGCATGTGACAGCCCCCATTGTTGAAAAAAAATATGCATCTAATAACTCTTTAAAATCCATGTGCATGCTCACAAGCAAGACAGTGGGGTTTTTTTACCCTGTAATTATAGTAAGAGAGGAGAACCTTATACCTTCAGATGTTGCTGAACTGAAGCTCCCATAAGCCTTAGCAAGCATGGCCAATGACCAGGGATGAAGGAAGCTGTAATTCAGCAACACTTTTTTGGGGGGGTGTCATAGGTTTCCCTCACTTGATTTGGAGGCTTTAGAAGTCATGCACAGGACTGCAAATGAACCCTTTTGTCAGACTGAGGACTACGGTACATTCCCTTGCTGGAAATATTCCAGGGGGCCACACTGAAGCTGTGGGCAGGCCAGAACCAAATGTAGGGAGGGTCAGCAGCAAATATGAGCTGTGCAGCAGACATTCCTCTTACGTTTCTGGAGTAGGCTGCATGCCCATTGTGCAATGTGAGAGGTTTCTGCATCCACCCACCCATCTCTGCATCCTTAGTCCAGGCCAACAAGAGGCACGGTTCAAGGACATATTACAGTCAGACCCCAGAAGTACAGGTCCAGCAAATGCGTGTGGCCCGGGCATGGAGCTGGCCTAAGGATTTCTAGCCCCAACACAAATAATGGGAGTCCTTTTACCTGCAAATCAGAGGCACATTGCAAGACTGTCCTTCTGACATGATCTTTCATTTGCTTAATAAGGCAAGGATCCCTGAAAAAATACAATACAACCTAGACATGTACGGAAGATAGGAAAGCACTATGTTCATTCCAAATGCAGAATATGGGTGTGGGAGCACAACTGTTAGGGGATTTTAATGACATATGGTAGGATTCATCAGTGAGAACCCAGCGCAATGACTTCCACTTGTGCAATGGGGCTTTCCTACCCCACCTGCACAACCCATGAATTTTGCACTTGTGAGGGTGGAAGAACCTCCAGGAGGAGGACAGAGCGGATTCTTTCATCTGGCAAGCTGAAATGCTTGTGCAGATGGAATTATTGGAAAAGTGTTACACTGAATTTTCCCCAATCCTAGCCAATCTTAAGGGATAGAAATAATAATAATAAAATTGGCATAAATGAGAATCTTAAACTATGGAATGTATTACATACAGAGAAAATTGGAAATTAGTTGACTATGGAAAGAGTAGGTTCACTTCAGGACCAAGCCCAAATAATCTACTGTCTGAGGCAGCCTTGATGCACAGTATCTGTCTTGGATGCTTTAGTTGAGATTCCTGCATTGGGGGGGGGGGGGGGTTGGACTAGATGACCCCTGCGGTGCCTTCCAACTCTACAGTTCTATGATACCCAAAGCCAGACAAGTTATTTCCATCATGCGGGCTTCCCACAGACATATGGTTGGTCACTATGAGAACACAAAGCTGGACTATGCAGACCTTTGATCTGATGCAGCAGGGCTCCTTACGTTCTTATTTCGAAACCTGAGAAAGAAAATTCCACAGGCAGGTCTCTTCCTCCCTGGCCCCTGCCCAAAAATAACAAATTAAATAAATAACAATTTGCTGTCTCTTCGTGACACACAAAATCAGTTGCCTGATGCAGCCACCTCGTTCTGTCTAATGGTGGAACCAGCCCTGTGGGCACTCCATTGCTGTTACCTCTTCTCCTACAAAAACATCTTGTTGTAAGTGGGATCAATATTCACTCAGCTTGTAAATTGTACATCAAGGACAGGAAAAAACAGCTACGTTTATCATTACGCACTGGATGTTCAAAGCAAATACAGACTTTTTTTTAACAATACAAATATGTCTGGGTTTTGAAAAATATATAAAAGAAGTTTGAATAATGCTTAGACAAGTGGCCCTGCTTGGCAAATAATGTTTTGCAATTTATTTAGTAAGAACCCTTGTCCCTGATCCTCAGCATCTGCTCAAACATTACCGGGAGTTACTGTGGCTGCAAATCATTATTTTCAAGTCAAGTAATGACTTGTATTAACTTGACCAATAAGAGATCTCCTAATGGGGCTGCAGATAAATAGTATCACTCTGGTAACTACCATGATCAACTCTAGTAAGCAGAAGAAAGTGAATCATTAAGCGCTTCAGTTTGTTCATGTATCTCTATTGACTTTAAGTGGACTGAGAGTGCTTGTGTGCCCCTAGGACTGGAAATTAAGCCTTGCTATTTATAGTCCCTCTTCCTAGTTTTCAATGCTGTTCAAGGAAGATGTCACAATAATGCACCATTATATTCATCCAAGTAAAGCAGTCTATATGCTAGAGTGAGGATGAAGATAGATTGGCGTTTGGAATGGTAAATTACGAGCTGTGATAAAAGCATCTACCACAAATGGTGTTTGCTGTTTCTGGGACATTTAGGCTTAAATTTGGGATTATAGCCCAAGAGCTCTCTTCTTCTCTCTTTGCTAGGTCTGAACATTTAGGAAGGGATTCCACTGAGTGCAGGCTAAAACCTATTTGTAGTACTGAGACTACGCTACACTCAACATGGGACTTGCCCTTGCAAACTGTTCTTACATTAAGGAATACATTTTTAAAATTAAAAAAATTGTCCAGTAGCACCTTAGAGACCAACTAAGTTTGTTCTGGGTATAAGCTTTTGTGTGCATGCACACTTCTTCAGATACACGAAAGCTTACACCCAGAACAAACTCAGTTGGTCTCTAAGGTGCTACAGGACAATTTTTTAATTGTTAAAATTTATTTCGTCTGCGTCAGACCAACACGGCTACCTACCTGTTCTTACATTGTAGCTGATATATATCACACATTCCTCATCATATTTCTTGTTCCTTTTAGGTGTTGTTGTTTTTAAGTGTGTGCCCCAAAATGTAAAGGGTAATGCAATGAACAGGTATTTTCGCTAATAATAAGCAGTCACCTGAAGTACACAGTGGATATTGGTCCATTAGGGCAAATAGAGTACTTTTGTCTGACGGCTTCCTTATTTACTACTGAGATACCTGCTGGTACTGGCCGACAACCTTCTGCTTGGCCAGCTTCAGTCTTGTCCTAGTGAAATTCTGCACCTACTCATCTCAGGAAACAGAAGGTTCTATAAGGATAGATGTAGCCATTGCTTATAAAGAAACAATGGAATATTAGGAGGAACAAGTAGGAGGGAAGGAAAGAGTGGCAGTTTTGGTAAAATGATTTTTGCTTAGGTTAATTTATGCACTGCCTGCTTAGCTTCTACTTTTGAGATGGGAGCGCCTTCAGTCTGCATCCATTCACTTATTAATTAATTAAATTTATTAGTCACTTTTGTCCGAAATGCGAATTCAAAGCAACTTACAAAAATAAGCATTAAAACCCTTTGTGAACCATCTTGGGGACCTTTTTGGCAGAAAGGTGGCATAGAAATAAACTAAGAATAAAAATGCTCTTTGACACCCCTCTTGCTTAAGAGGCACTTTCTCTTTTTGGAATGAGGAGCTGGAAGGATGTGTTGAGAGGCCCTGCCTTTCTCCCAGCCAGAGAAGAAAGTATGACAGTGCCCAAGTATACTGAGCCAAGAAATTCAGCTAGAAATTCAGTGTCATGAAATTTTACTGCTGTAGCCTCCATGTCATTGAAGGGAGGGAGAAAGGAACAAAAACCAGAATTAGTTGGTTGTGGCTCTGTCTCCACCTCCCATTGACCATCCTGCCTGGTTCCAATGGACACCAGACACCACTGAAATAGTAACTCTCTTGTGTACCATCACAATCTCCAAGGCCAACAGAAAAATCTTGCTGTCTGCCTGCTAAGACTAAGTGAATATAAAGCAATGATCATATTAGTTGAGAAGATGTGGCTCTAAGTAGAAGCTTGCCAGAGGCAACAATTCCCCCTCCCACAAAGCCTTTGGGGGGGAGAGTAGCAGGAGGAGAGGAGGGATGCCCTGTTGCACAAGTGGGAGACCCTGTGCATGGCTTCTGCTGCTGGGACTTGTTAGGTGAATCAAACCCAAAGTAGTCTAATGAAAGCTAACCACAAATAAACTGAAATACCATAGTATGGTCTTTCTTTAAACCAATATATTTAAACTGCAAGAAAAGTCTAATCTGTCAATCTCCTTCTCACTTGCATTCTTAGCATCGTTAGAGCCCAGTTTTTGATAGGATTGCGATACCTGTTAAACCGTTTAAGCGCATGACATTGATCACTTCTACTAGTTGCTCAACATGGATAACTTATACATGTCTGCTCTCTGAGCAAACGCTCCATCTCAGACCATATAGAAGATTTATGTACTGCCTGCATAAATAAAAAATATGTTGTATTTTTTTAAAAAATCAACTCACAGACCCTCATATCACAATGTGAACCTACTATGGCTTTGAAAAGTGATTTGCTGCCCCAAAATGTGGGATTATAGTGTGATTGAGGTTCTGTGCAAGAAGTTATTTGGGGAAGCTACTTGCATGACTCTTCAGTCTTAGCCTTTATACTAAGTGTCCTTCAGTAATTAGACAACATCTATGCAACTTGTCTATGTTTTGGCTTAGCCCCCCCCCCCAAACAAATATAACAGAAGAGTCACACATTATTAATTAAGCAGAAATTCCCAGAATGACACACACTCAACTTATTTATTTGTTATGCTATTTTCTAACTTTTCGGTTGTCTGATCCAACTCTTTTGTAAATAATTTATAGTGGCCCCAGTTAGCCAGCACTGAATTCTAGGTGGGCAGGAGTTAATATTCCATGTGGGCAGGAGTTAAAATTGGATTCAAATCAAGGGCATTCCTTGTGATGAGTGACAGTTATGAAGCATGCCCTGAAGGAATTTGGATCTCTAAGCTAATTCCTAAGGGTCACATCCTTAGTTTCCTATTCATTCACCTGTGTGTCAGGATTTGCCACAGTGTGCATGTCTTATTCAGCAGGATCTTGACACTTCAATTTCATATTTCTTTCCACTCACAGCCTGATGTATGACACCCATTAATGCTAGAATGGAATACATATACACAGAAAGGAAAATAAATATCGCAATCAGTTATACGCTATGTTATGGATATAGAAATTAGATGCACTGTTTATTATTAAGGTTACTGTGAATATGATGATGAAGGATATTTCAAAAGAAGTTTACAATTGAATATATGCATGATTTTTAAAATAAAAAACCTCTGATACAGACAGAAATACACACATACATATGAATGAAATAAAAACAACCATATCTCCAATTCACTTATTCTGCTGACAAGCAGAGCTAACCACTCAAAATAATAAGTAAGCATAATTATTTTTAATACATGTCTACTCTACAACCATATTTCCTGCTGATATCAGGTGTTGGATAAATCATGGCAATTCATTTATGCAACACTTTAAAACATAGAACTGCATCACATAGCCTGTTATGTGTTAAAGGTAATGCTATTAAAATACAAGTATGAATATATAAATGCTAAGCAATTAAAATATAATGTAAAAGTGGATGCAGACAATCACAGTACTGAAGGATATCAGGATGAATTTTATAGAAGGAAAATATTACTAGTAGAGAACAACTTTCTTTCCTAATTATAAGTTAACCTATATCTGAACCTAGCAGTTTACTTCTTTCTTCACTCTTGTTCAACATTTGTATGAAACTAATATAGCCCTGTTCAGGTATTGCTGGCAGTAAGAGAAATGTGATGTGGAGCCATGCCTTTAGTCATTGCATGGTTCTTCTTGCTGATCCCATGTTCAGCTGCTACATCTGAAGTTGGGAGCCTCTTGTACTTGTTAAGGCTCCCTCTGCATTTCAGAACCCTAGAAGGACTTGTTTATACAATGCACACAGAACTACCACGAATCCTGAGGTTCCCTGCTTCAGATGCAGCAACTGAACACAAGAACAGCGATAAGGAACTGTCTGATGAGAAGGGTGGGGTAAAGGTGCCCCCACATTCCATTTATGTTTCGTCTTCCTGCCAGTAATACCTGAACAAGGGGAGCATGTGCTGGAATCAATGTGTGCTAATATTCTGTTTTGTTTTTCCATTTTGCCTAACAGACCCGGAAGTAGAGATAGAGTAGAAATTCAATTCAGGACAGTGGTACCTTGGGTTACATACGCTTCAGGTTACATACGCTTCAGGTTACAGACGCTTCAGGTTACAGACTCCACTAACTCAGAAACAGTACCTCGGGTTAAGAACTTTGCTTCAGGATGAGAACAGAAATCGAGTGGCAGCAGGAGGCCCCATTAGCTAAAATGAGTTTCAGGTTAAGAATGGACCTCCGGAACGCATTAAGTTCTTAACCCAAGGTACCACTGTACACAGTTAAATGTGAATCTATCAGATTTGCACTTGCGGAAACAGTATGTGAAACACAGCTATTCTCTGAAATTCATACTTATCAAAATGTTGGAAAGCATTTCTCCAACCAGTCAATGCTTTTAAAAAATGCATATATGCATAAAGTATGCATAAAAATGAAAATATTGGTGAAAATAGCATACATTAGAGCAGGCATAGGCAAACTCGGCCCTCCAGATGTTTTGGGACTACAACTTCCATCAGCCCTAGCTAACAGGACCAGTGGTCAGGGATGATGGGAATTGTAGTCCCAAAACATCTGAAGGGCCGAGTTTGCCTATGCCTGCATTAGAGAAAATGTGGATATTAGTTAAAACTGCATATAAAATGGCTTTAATGGGTTTATTTTTAATTCACAAATTGATTCAAAGAGTGTAGAACTGAATTTAAGATTGGAAAAAATAGAAATCTGATCTTTCTGGTAGGGATGGGAGGAAAATTTGATTTCATCCAAATTACACTTCCAAAATAATATACAAATTGAAATGCAGCTATCTTTCAAAATGAATGCAATATAGAATTTTGCACTGCAGTTTCCCATCCAAAAATGTGTATATTAGGAGAAAGTGTGAATACAAATGCATATATTGGTGAAAATAACATGCAAAATGCATTTTATTAGGGGAAATGACTTGCAAAAATTATTGTAAGAAATATGTACTATGTAAAATGTTGATGAATTTTTAAGAGGACTTCAAAACAGTTCATAAACCGATGCAGAAGAATGGAGAAGTGTACTTAAGATCACAAAAAAGGGGGAAATTGAGAGACACAAAAATTGATAGCTTCACCCATCTCTACTTCCTTTGTATTGCTCTGATATCTCTGTTCAGAGCATATTCAAACAAAATGCTGAGTAAGGACTAAAGGAGACACCCACAGAACCACTGATGTCATAAGGACTAGAGTGTGAGGAATCAGTATGAACACTGAGACACATTTGGAATGGAATGGATACAATGTCAAATTAATTAGTGTATTATTATTATTTTGCCAAGGTGTCAACAGTACCACTATATCCTTTCCCTTAATACTGTTGCACACCATCCCAATCTCAAAGCGGTGTGAGGTTCCAGGCATTCCATGCACCTATCCAAGGTCCATGTTTCCTTTTGGAAATGAGGCACAACAAAGACTGTGGTGCCTTTATGATATATGGTTTATTTACACATATCTACAACCTGAGCCTTTGATGGAAGGGGTTCACACCATCAACACCCCAAGTGGGTCTTTTCTCTCCCATACTCGCAGTCTTAGATTCAAGCAGAAATCTGGCATGGCTTGCTCTCTCTGCTTGCTGCTTTGCTTCTAGCTCACATCGCTGCAACTTCCAACCCTAAAAATCTGGCTCTGTCCTTCCAATTAATGGTAAGCTGGGGGAGGGGTCCAACCCACTTACCATCTCACACAGAGCCCCCTTCCTTTGTTTCCCTTAATGGCCCATCATCAAGGGAAGCTAGCCTCCCTGATATGTTAGCACTTACTGGATCCAGGGGTTAGAAAGGGGGGGGGGTGTCAGGCATTCATGCCTTGTAAATTCTAAACTTATGTCACTCTTACCATCACTCTCTATCTGAAAAACAAAAGGCACCAAAATATAACTTCAGGAGCCACCCACTTTTGACATGATTTGCTCTGAAATATTCATTCAGCTTGTTCATTCAGCTGAAATGTTAAAACAGACTTTCACAGATCAAAACAAAACAAAACAAAATCCTGAAAATAAAAAGGGTTGGTTTTGTATTGATCCTAACTTGATTCCACCCCCATTCATGGAGTACTGCTGCTGTCTATGGCAGGGAGTATAGTTCTGATCGTGTTATCTCCACATGCCTTGGATTCCTTATATAACAGATGAAACAGATGAATGGCTCTCAGTGAGACTCAAGACTCCTGCTGAAATTGTCCTTAAACAGAACAACAACTGGCAGCTGTTTGGTGGCACCAGGGAGTCTTGTTTGGCTTGCTGTGGGGGGAGGACTGTAAAGAATGACTACAGATTGAGGGGTGTGGGAGAGAAATTCCTGCTTTTCTGTCTCTGATAGATGGAGGAGACTTGATTCAGCACCCCCAACATCCTCAATAACAATCTTCCCTTTGCCCTGCTGCTTCCATCTGGCCACTGCCACCCCTCCTCAGAAGAGGGATGGCCCTTTCTCCCAAATTTAAAGGGCTTGGAAGAAGCGAGGGCAAGTAAAGACATGATGCTCCTTTACCATAAAGTATATCTGATGTTGGCCTGAGGTTTCTTGGTAACAACCATATGGTGGGGGTGAATCTATGTAGTGTATAGACCAGGGGTAGGCAAACTAAGGCCCGGGGGCCAAATCCGGCCCAATCGCCTTCTCAATCCGGCCTGCCATGGTCTGGGAATCAGCATGTTTTTACAAGAGTAGAATGTGTGCTTTTATTTAAAATGCATCTCTGGGTTATTTGTGGGGCATAGGAATTCGTTCATTTCCCCCCCAAAAATATAGTCCAGCCCCCCCCCCCCGCCAAAGGTCTGAGGGATGGTGGACCGCCCCACAGCTGAAAAAGGTTGCTGATCCCTAGTATAGACCAAATACAATACCTCAGCCATGTGGAAACACTTTCACATGACAGCCATCTTATATAAAAAGTGCTGTGAATAATCTCCTAGTTATGAGTCATGTCTCCTGAGTTGAAGAAATGTTTGCTTATATGTTAAAAGTCATAAATGGGAAAATAAAGACTGTAGCTAAGCACCCAAATATTATAACTAGGATAGCATAAGTGCCCTCATAGTAAAAGCACAAAATCAGAAAATATAGGCATTCATTGCCTCTCTATGAACAACATTTCTATGCTAGTTGTAAAAAGGTTTACTAAGTGAAGAGTTTATATATTCTGCATAGCTGCCTCTAATTCCTGCCCTGCACCAGTTATGTATCTATTCATACACATTTGCACTATTTTGTCTTCTACCCCTTCTATCTTCACCAAAATAATACACAACAGCAGTAAAATGAATGAATTTTGGTGACAAGCTGCACCTGCCAAGCTAACACCTGCAACAAATATGTCTCACTGCAATCTAATTCTCAAATCACTTTTTTTTTTTGCAAAAAAACACAGGAAGTAGAAAAATATGGGAAGACTAAAGATCATCATGGAGAGGGGATATTTTATTAATGGAATTATATTTGCTTTTCATCAAAGGGGCAAAGGTGAATAAATACAAAAGTCCAGGGAGAGTTTTCCCCAATTTAGATTTTTAATTTGAGGAGTGAGGACTCATTATCCTTTCACCTTTAGGTACTAGGAATATTAATTTTAAAGTGACAGTTGCTGCTTTAAACTCTGCTCAAGAGCACTGATGGTGAAGGTTCTGCTCTTAGATTGAATAACAAATTAAATGCAATTAATGTGCTAAAATGCAATTATAGGATGCAAATTCTAAGCCACAGAAATGCAGTTCTGCTGAGCTCACAGCCATATAAAAACCCAATCAACTTCCAGTGCACATTATGTGCATTAAACGGGGGATGAAAAAGGTAAGTGGTATTTCTGAAAACAATTATATTCGGTAAGATATTTCTGTAGAACTGCATGCTATTTATTACCTTACAATATATTTCTATAATTTATTTATTATTAAATGTATATATACAACTTGCCATTTTAAATATAACAAAATAAAATCAACAGAGTGGACAAGCAAAGAAACCCTAGGCAGAGAAGTGGGAAATGCAATGACATAACAGTGCACCAAATCATGTAATATGTGCATTTTCCTATAATATTTTGAGTATATTTTTTTTTAAGCATGCCCTGAAGGGGTAAAAAAACCATTCAAGTTTTGTAAGCTCATAGGAGTAAACATCACACCATTTTTCTCTCTGTTGCCCCCCAATTATGGATTTTAGTGATACAAGTGCAGTTACTGTGAAGAAAATTCCCTCCACTCTCAAGAGCTGCTATACCATAGTGATTTGGAAATGGGACTCAGATTCTGCCTCTGCTAGGATCTCACTGCATGGCCTTTGGCAAGCCACAACCTTTGGGCTGCATTTGAATATGCTCCTCTTTCTCTCCCTACTAATTCACTAAACCCCTTTCCCTCCCATTGTGGCAGCGAGCAGGAGAAAGGAAGAGATGGAAGTCTCTCTCTCCCCCCCGACAATACACTGGTCGGCTTCACCATTATGGTAAATAACTCCAGAAAGCATATCCCAGAGGGCAATGGCATCAATCCTGTGGTTGTTGTTCTCGGTTCCCTTCTGCTGGAGGGGAGTGACCATTGCTGCTTTAAGCATGTGTGTCCCATGGCCTTCCTTCATCCTCTAAGTTAGCTTGCTGCCCTCAGGTGTGCTTGGGGATGCACTCCTGTGACAAGCAGTGGAGTAAGATTCAACGCCCAGGCAAGTTCTTTCTATATGTGGAAAGCTCTATCTCTTCTGCATGTGGGTGCATGTTGAGTCAGCCTTGTCCCCTCTCCAGTACCTAGAATTGCACAGTACACAGGTTTTAATTAACTCCCAAGACTGCGATCCTGTGACTATCCTAGGATAAGTCCCACTGTAGCCAATGAGGCCTACTTATGAGTATCTATTTAGCTTTCCTAAGGGCTTCTGTGGTGTTAATGGAAGCTGCTTTGGTGGGAGTAAGAGAGAAATTCTTCCCCATCTCTGATAAAAATCTGAAACAGAAAGGAATTCAGGAGTCTTAACCTGTGCCCTGTATTTGGAGTATTACAAGTTTCCCATACTAGTATTTCTGTGCCTAGAAATACAAGTCTTGGTGACTAGTTTTTGACATTAGGCAGAAGTGATAAACTCTTGAGGAACACGATGCTCTATAATAAAGGGTGTGAGTATAGAATGAACTTCTCACAGATTACTTTGATCAGTATGAGAATGACAAAGCAGAATACAATGCAGAGCTGGAGACGGCATTGTGACTAGTCCTAGGTCCTAACTAGTGAAAAAAATACTTGAATACTTTGCTTTATTTTCTAGTTGTTGAGAAAAAGGGAGAGACTTCTACTGATATAATTGGCCCCTGTCTTTTGCTGTATCTGGGACCAATGTTCTGCAGGCCCTCAGCATGTGGGAACATTCTGTTAAGGCAATAAAGAAGTCTTCAGAGTTTTTAAAAACTTTGATACATAAGAAAAGAGAACTTTTTGACTAAAGAAGTGATGTAAACTCTTCATAGGAAATCAAAGTGAATAATTCTTCAGGAAAAATAGAAACTGTGCTGGTATAATTCTCTGTTTCTTCTTCTGTCAAATAGTTAAGATCCCATGACCATTTTGCTTTGATCTTACTCATAGCTTTGCTATCTCTTTGAAGCAGCATGGCACAAACTCTGGGCACCAGCTTATTAAAGCACAAGTTATTGTTAAAAGCAAATTCCAGCTGAGTACAAGCTGATTCAAATAAGATCCCTTCAAATTGTTTACAAAGAATACTGTTAAACTGGCAGGGGGAAAATGGAAAGAAAAGCTAGCCTGTAATTTGTTTTGGAATGTTTTTACTCACTTATGAGAAATTATTTCATTTTTCTTTAAAAATAAATAATGTTGCATTTCTCCTCGGAAGAAGAGTATATATTGTCAATGAGATTACATAGGCATACCTGGCAGGCATAATGTGTTTCCAGTTACTTGCCTTAAAAGCCCCTCTATGGAAACAGAACAAATGTCTTATTTAAAAACCCATGTAATATATGAGTACATTGTTCTTTCTTACCAGTACCACTGACTTACATATATGTAAGCAACAAAATGGTTCTAGATTGTTTCTCTTCCACTGTAAAAACAGCCTGGCCAAATGAGTCTTGATCATAGTGCTTGTTGAAGGCTTGTATACTTACTCTGTTTGGACATCATATTTGTCTAAATTCTGCTTAATGGTGAAGCCAACAAACTTTGAGGCAGACACTGTTGGGGATCATCTGTCCTTCCTCTGTCCTATTCCAGGGTTGGACGATTTCCACTAACACCCCAACTGAGGATGATGGACAACCAAACAATAAATCTTAGCTACAATTGCATACTGATTCTATCGAACCTCAGCTTGAATAATGGCTCTGTCTCCCACAATACTTTTACACATCTCTTTAGAGTAGGAATAGGGAACCTGTAGTCCTGCAGATATTGTTGGACCATAACCCAGTTAGACACAGAACTAGGCTCAGAACACAATTGGGGGGGATATCTCAAGAATTTTTTTTTGTTTATTTCATTTTTCAAACCAATGTTGAGGTCTGGTCACTCTCCCTATCTGCTCAAATGAACCACAAAACCTCATATCCCTCACCTATCCATCTACCCACCTTTCCACACCCACTTATCTGGGTTGCACTTACCAGTAGAAGCAAAAGGAGATGCAAAGCCTCAAAATAATACTGCAAAATGAACCTTCTTGAGGGTTGTGCCATTAAGGGTTCCCTGTCAAGGGAGAGATTGCCCTGAAAGATAGCCTTAATCTTATGTCCCTGATCAAGGTTGTTATCAACAGAAATATATCAGGCATTTTATTGTTTTGCAAGGACTACTGTTATTTGTTCAAGACTCATTTTCTAGCACCATTTTGAGCCTTTGTTTCTTTTTTTTTTTTTTTTGTTTCCTTTGGTCTTTGGTGCTACCTCTTCTTCCTTCCTCTCAGCATTCAACAGTGGCACCAATGGAATAAAAAGACAGTGTGGCTCCCCTGCCCTCCCAACTGATACATTGCTATGGCTATCATTGTCGGGATTCACAGAATGCTGTGTGAGATAGTAAGTCTGCAGGCTTGAGTTTGCTAGCTGATGCAACTGGTTGATGCAATCAGCCCGCAATACTTTGTATGGAAGTGCTGAGTCAGAATGACTCAGCAGTAATGTGCTGTCAGTTGATTGGCTGTCATCGGTTTAAAAGGGAAACCTGTCCAGCAGTAAGGGTGTGGTCTAGAAGAGTGTGGTCAGAGAGAGAGAGAGAGATAGAAAGATAGAAAGGTCTTCCTATTTGCCTTAAGGTGCAGCTAGGTACTCTGTTTGACTGTATGAACTGCTCGTGTATTATAGCCTGTAGATATTTGTATATATGTAGCTCACAATAAATATACTACACTGAAGAACCTGGAACTCTGAGCATTTCTGCTAAAGTGCCACGAAGAATTCGCAACAATCATCTGGGCACCAGTCCTCCCAGAGCTACAGATGCCTATATATATCAAGGACATCACTAGAATGATTTATTCGCCCTGTAAAGCTTAACTCTTCCAAATTGTCAAACACACAACTGCACTTAAGTTCCAAAGGGCTCCATCTAAAACAGTCCATCTGCAACTTTTGTCTCATGCTGCTTAGACTGTGAGCCTGTCTAGAGGGATTTGTGCAGCACCTGGCACATAGTAGGTGTGTTTATACATAACAAATCAGGATGAAACAGTTGCCTAGACATGCCAGCAAGTAGACTGAAGGCTCCAGGTGGCCTTCCTGGTGTGCTTGACTTTGCTATGCCTTTGCAGAGACCTCTGACAACATACACAGGTAGTGCTGCCATTGCAAAGGCTACAGTTTGCATGCCATAGGCTGGCCCTTCTTGTTTTGCTTCTGGCCCACAAAATGAATGATTTTGGTGTGTCAGTGACATACAATGAGACCGTTTTAGACTGAAAGCCTTCAGCCAATCTAATCCACGATTAATTTTACATGCAAAGGAAACTTTTACGCTTTGGTACATTTCTTACCTCCTGTTTGTTTCTGATTTCCATGGGCTTAAGAAGCTGGACCTTACAACCCAACTGGTAGTTTTCTCTTCAGGACCAAGTTAGATATTGTGGACCATATTCTATTATCTATCTGTCTCATGACAAATAATGATAGGAAATGCCATCTCTCTCTGTAGCTGGATTTTATTTAATGCCATTTGGTTGGGAGGGAATCATCAATGAGCATTTTCAATTCCACACTTGCATAAAACACTATTTCTTTGCCAGTGAGATGCCAGTGCCCTTCAGCAGGACTGTCAGCCTCCTTTCCAAGATAATGAACATATCACTCCTGCAATATATCTTTTCTCAAGCAGTGTGCTGCCTAAAAATTCAGAGGCATATTAAGAGTAAAAACCTCTAGTCCCTGTATGCCAACATGATGTGCTGCCACCAACCATGCCACTAAGTAGAAGCTATTAGGCTGTTGCAGTGGTCCGACCGCTAGTAATATTGAACTGCATGTCCTGGGGTAGCTCAGAACTAAAATTGAACCAGGATTACTGAGGAGTATATTTGAATACAAAAATATAGATGCCATCATTCAAAGTCTGAAAATTAGTACGAGTAGCATGCTGCGAAGTTAAAGAGAAGCTGCTGAAATAATACAACAATAACAACCCTTCATTTCTGGCACTTTTAAAAGAGGTGTTGATGAAGGGGGGGGGGGGGACCCCACGGAAGATGTATAGCAGACACACAGCAGTAGCTCAGCCCAGAACTGTGGTTTTCTTCTTGTTTGACTCCACATAATTTTACTATTGTTTTCACATATTTATTTTCCTTATTTATTTTTAATTGGTTCATAGTCATGCATTTGCCATTAGTTCAACATCTTTTAGTTTTATCTAAAAGCTTAATTAAGGGGATATTGTTCCCATGCTAATCATGCGAAATGAGATTGTGTCACAGAAATATTACAGTAGTTCTCATGTAGTGCCGAGGCAGATATTTCATTCAGTCATTCCCCAGAGTGACTGGGGAAACCCAGCCAGATAGACAGGTTAATAATAATAATAATAATAATAATAATAATAATTTATCATAATAATTTATCATTATTTCCCTAGTTAGAGCTCTGTAAATCTTCACTAAAATGTAACTTCATTCAGCAAAATTAATGATGCCCCATAATAATCTCTAGGGAATTGTGGAAGGCCAGGTGCCCGCTGGTGTGAATGAAGTTTAGGGCAACATGGCAGTCTTTTGATCAAAATGGCACAGTTCCATAATGCAACAGGTAATGCAGTGTAAAGAGAATATTAGAAACCAGGACAGAAGCACTAGCACAGGCATAGGCAAACTAGGCCCTCCAGATGATTTGGGACTACCTGCATTGGGGGCAGAGCTAACCCTCTATGTTTGTGGTATTGGCACCTCTTCCCAATAGTGTGTCAACGGTGGGGATGGTCCATGTGATTTGCCCTGACTATGCAGTTGCGACCCTTTCAGCATTACACGAATGTCACTGGAGGAAATATAGCACAAGTATAATGTTTTAAGAGTAAGCCTCTTCCTCCGCCCCAAGTTTTCTATTGTAAAACTGCACTTGTGAGCTTTCAAGGCTTGCAGACAAGGAAGGAGGGAATGAAATGATACTTCAGGAGACACTTTTATGTTTATATATATAGTTTATAGTGGTCTTCCTTAAATCTTAATTTATTGCTTCATAACTAATGAAAGAGCATCTACTCATTGAGCCATCTAGGAAGTGTTAGGACACACCTGCCCCAAGGTTCAACTGTTGATATTGCAGCAAAATGAGAAGCTACAAGCAACATCAAAGTTTATGTGGCTGTTCATTTTGGGCAATATATCTTTTAGACTGGAAAAAGATTAATTCTCCCCCCAGCAATTTTATAACCAGCTTCAATCAACAGCTGTTGCAAGTGCTCCAACACTATCATTTTCCTTATGAGGTCATAGACATTTCTTATCTGAGCAGACCCAACCTACACTAGTAACTAGCATTTCTCCTTTACCTTTTTCCTGCCCAGAGACTGAAAGGGCAAAATATCTATGTGACATGAATACAACCAGGGATCGGAGGGGGAAAGCACAGAGACCAAGGCAACAGTACCAGCAGTAAAATGTGATTTATTAATTTCACCCATTCAAAAATCATCAGTTATGCATTGCATTCCCAGATGTTTGGCTAGGATGCAATTACAAATGATAGCTTCCTTCTCTATGACCAGTCTAGTAGCATAGATGAAGTGCTGCCAAGATTTCTGCCTGAAAATGTCTCTTTCCCCAAAGTTCTCATAGTGTTCCTGTCTCCAGTTGCTCAGTTCTCTGAGCCTCTTTCTCCATTTACTCTGTCCAAAGTTGTATACCAGGGAAGCTGACATCATGATTACAGGGATCTTTATCCTTAATCAGGATGCTGCTTCCTTTCTGGAAAACTGTCACCCTGACTATGCAATTTCAGCCAGTTCTTGCCTTTTTAAGTGTAATGAATACATGAGTGCAACAGACTTACTGCACAAAATAATATCTGACTTACTGTGGTGCATGGCATGTGTGTCTTGTCATATTTGGGCAAAATATAAACACGTACAAGAATATGCAGGGGATCCTCATAAATTAAGCATATGTGCCATTTCCTATTATTATTATTATTATTATTATTATTATTATTATTATTTATTATATCAACACATGTTAGCAGCTTCTTTGGTGCCACTTTTCAGGTTGAGATCTGAGTTCATACTTTGAACAAGGTAAGTTTATCCCGTGGATATTTCAATTATTCTAAAATTAAAGAATACCTACAACTCTAAGCATACTCATTTGGAAGAAAGCCCCGCTGAACTCAGTCTGACTTACATTTGAGTAAGCATGCATAGAATTGTTGAAGGAGGATCCATAGCTCAGTGTCAGAGAACATAAGGACATAAGAAGACCCTTCTGGATCAGGCCAATGGCCCGTCTAGTCCAGCATCCAATAGGCTTGTATTAAGTTGTGTATTGGAAGCTTTCATTCCCATAGAACACTATTTTCTCAGCATTGTATTTACACTAGTTGCCTACCTACCCAGTGGGTGTGTATGTGTGTGCACCCACCCCCACCATTGTTAATATGCTGAAGACTGACATGGTATTTTTCATGTTGAGAAGTTGCTGAATTACAACTTATTACTAAACTGAAAACTATGGTGAGACCTGGTCTGAATAGAGATATTGGATTCTTTTCTCTAAAAATAGCTACAGCTATTTTTGGTCATCTGCATACTATCCCTTGCTTTTCCTGTAGGGCTAATTGCAGTCGTTAACAGTCGTCAACAGGTTTACCATACCCATTGAGTCAATCACCCATCTCCTACTACCCTTCTGAGGAAAAACCCACCCCACCACTAAGGGTCTAGTGACTTCTGTTTCAGTGTATCTGAAGAAGTGCGCATGCACATGAAAGCTTATACCCAGAACAAACTTAGTTGGTCTCTAAGGTGCTACTGGACAATTTTTTATTTATGGTATTTTCAGAAATGGATGTCTTGCATAATGCAGCCTGCCAGAATCTAGCATACATACAACACACAAGCAGAACAAACAGGGCTTTTTGTTCCAGCTCAGCAAATGTTCATAAGAAGTGTCTCGGATAATTCCATTGCTACAGTTGGAACGGTGGGCGAGTTGGGCTCCTATGTTATTTAGCTTCCCCTTTCTTGCCAATTTGGCATATTTCCCCCATCTCTCCCCCCCCCCAACTCATGTGTGCTTGCCAGACAAAATTTCACCAAATTCTCAAAGCTATAATTAAAAGCTACATTTAGTTAAAGTAAATTAGGAGTTACAATAAAGTGGAAGGAACATGTGAAATGAATAATTAACATGGTATAGACTTCGGCATCATAATTAAGATTAACTACTGCATATATTCAAACTAGATTAGCACAACCATTGAAAGCAGCAATGAGCTCAGTGGGAAGAGTCTATGCATTCACTAAATAATGTGTTATGAAGAGTGTTCCAAAAACATTAAGCATAAGGTTGTCATATATAAGATGATTAAAGTTTTACACAAAAGAAGCTGTAATTCCAGTAAATGAAGTAATTTCATTTCCCTGCTGCTTCCACCTTTAGGAATATACTGTAAATGGAAAATGGCTCAATATGAAATCTTGCTAAATAGAATATGAATCCCCTTGTCTCAAGCTAATGAGTCTTGGATACCTGCACACACAAAAATTCTGTATATTTTAATCGCTGGTTGCACTATGAGTTCCACAGGAGACCCACTTTTCATTTAAATTAACACTTCCATTGTCTTACAGTTAACTAAAGTAAATGTCAGATTTTGCTTCATGATAGCATCTCTGTCTTTCTCTTTAAAAACATGCTAAGTATGCCTCGCTTAGAGACAACAGCACCTCTTCCTGTTTCCTTTTGGTAAAAGCACTGTCACATTTTTATGCCCAGTGATGATTGGTTCTTAGTATATATGCCAAATATATATGCATGGCTCAGTCACCCCCCCCCCAAAAAAAGGCAAATCGGAGGCCTCTATTCACTGCATGATTCCCTGACCTGTTGTCATTGCACAAATGACTTCTTTGAAAAACAAGGAGTCCCAGTTATGATTAGAGAAATATGGCTAAGTGAAGAGAATTGTTGGTTCTTTTTGAGGGGTGAGGTGATGATCGAGGAAAGTATGTCATACAAAAAACGGGGGGGGGGGGGAGAGAACCCTGTACCTTTACCTTTAATTTCAAAATGGGATAACATCCAGAATATTCTAGCTATGATAGATAAGTTTTTGATGTCATATCCAGTATCACAGGATAGAGAGAGAGAGAGAGAGAGAGAGAGAGAGAGAGAGATGAAGCATTTTTAGAAAGAGAAAGGAAATGCTATTTTTCAGTTACCTTTGTTGAGGTCTATTACAAAAGCCATGGCTATCATAACACATAAATAAAAAAAATGGTAAGAATGGTTGTAGTTTATTATATTGTATAGTATTTGGCCTGTTTTGAAAACAGCTTTTATTTTTTTAACATCTTTATTTTTCATGCAACTACAAAACTAAAAAAACCCCACTCAAACCAAATTTGAGATGACTAATATACACTCATTTGAATAGCACTCATTAATGGAAGGTTTCCTTCCATTAAAATAACAAAATAGAGTTGCTCCCAGATAGCACACAGTGGTACCCAACTAAGTTTCACTCAGAGTAGACCTATTAAAATTAATGGCCCTAACTTAGTCATGTTCATCAATTTAATTGGGTCTACTCTGAGTAAAGGAGTATAGGAGGGGAGAATGTGGTTGCACTCAGGGGTACTGCTTGTTGGCTTCCCGGGGACATCTGGTTGGTGACTGTGAGATGGGTCACTGGCCTGATCTAGCAAGGCTATCCTGCTCTCAATGCTAGTTATCTATAATAAGATATATACAACTGAGTGCTTGAGTTCCATAATATGAGTCCTAACATAAGTCCTTCATGCATGTGGGCCTCAATGTAAAGTGCTCCTGTCACACATAGTCATTATTCGCCACATTTTGTATTCACATATTCCATTTGGTACGTGGTTCATAAGAGGGGCACAGATTGCACCGCAGGCCCAGTAACTGCATGAACCACTTGGGCCCCCAAATATTCTAGTCTGTCCGGGAGCAGCCCAACCCTGCTGCTGTCCAGTCCCACCTCAAAAAGCAATCTGAGTATGACACAGCACCACCCCACCACTCTGGTCACTCATGAGCTTGCCAGTGCCTTAAGAACCGCAAAGAGGATTTTCCCTCTGCATTCTATCATTAAGATATGTCCATTATTTGGTGATACAGTGGAGGACATTCTCTATGGCGGTATTCCATCTGTTGAACCCCCGCCCCCTTCAGCTGTGTGAGAGTGAGGCCTTTATTATCACATCAATAATAATTCTAAGGGTGACTGATGTGAATCCCCCCCCCACTATTAAAAGCCAATATTTTATGAAATATTATTTACATGCAGTTATTATATGGTGGCAATAATTGGAGTGGGATGTCTGAATTCAAAACAAACAGAATCCAGAAGCACACTCTGCATGAATTTTCTACATCAGCACCAACCACTGTTCTAGACTGAAGCACCTCTTTAAATGGAAAAGAGAACAAAGCAGAATTAATTGTTGCAGATCCTTGTTTGGATTTACTTATTTTAGCATTGTCTTACTTCACATAATACGAAGCTGATTTTCTTTCTCAGCTGAAGAGTTTAGTTATTGCTGAAAAAGCCTGGTGCAATATAAAACATCCAAAATGCATTTTGATCCTTCTGAAATTCTCCGTGACTATTTATGCATTTTGTTTATCTTCATGTATATCACACACCCCTCCCTCTGGTCTCCTGGGAAGTGTTTTTAAGGTTTAAATAATGTGCAACCTGTTCTCTCAGTGATATTGCCACCATCTGAAAATAGAAATGTCACAAACAGAAGAGATACAGTGTTGCAGGACCCTTTCAAATGGCACCCAGAAACAAACAAGCATGTATATATCTGAAGCCCAGCTGCTCTGCCTCACATTGACTGCTGAATGCCAACAACTAAATCCGAAAACACAAAGTGGCTCAGAAGTTACTACAATATTTTGACTCATGCGTACTTTATATTCACATGTAACCCACATGTCAGCACTTCATTCTTGAATAAGATGAGAGAAATGTAGCATTTACTGTACAGCAAATATTGTAATTTAGCATTTCCACTCATTCCCTCTCATTCCTAGAAAGGGAGCAGGAAAACAACCTACTAACTGCCAGGCAGTTCCAACTTGACTGATGTAAGACACAGGCTCAAGCTTTTGCAAGACCAAATTTAAACATTATATACTGGAAAGTTCTTAGTTGCACTAACGCTGCAAAGGAGCAGTTGAAAACTCCTGTGAATAGCTGCATCAGAACCCAATCTGAGCACACCTCTCCATTAACCCATGATTCTTGGAATATCATGACTTTCCAAACAGGACGCACCATGACTTCCATACATAAAGGGCAGTGTAATACCCTAAGTATTTATGCAGCACTGTAAATACAAAGCTCATTATGCAGTGTAAACACAAGGAAAAAATCCATGTGTGACAATGACTGTGCTCAACATTTCACTGAATAACTGAAGCCAGGTGCATTTTGAACCAGGCAATAAATTTTTCATTGAAATTCCTAACTTTGGACCAGGAATACAGAACAAGGAGGATTTTAAAAATACAGTGGTACCTCAGGTTAAGAACTTAATTCGTTCTGGAGGTCTGTTCTTAACCTGAAACTGTTCTTAACCTGAGGTACCACTGTAGCTAATGGGGCCTCTTGCTACCGCTGTGCCGCCGCTGAGCAATTTCTGTTCTCATTCTGAAGCAAGTTCTTAACCTGAGGTACTATTTCTAGGCTAGTGGAGTCTGTAACCTGAAGCGTCTGTAACCCGAGGTACCACTGTATGTATCTTACACATTTCAATAAATTATATTTTCCTCAAGATTCATTAGAATGCTCAGATATTATTTTGGAAAATTTATGCAATGTATATGCAGTTAACTAGAAGAATGGTTTGGTATCCTGAAAAGCATGTACAAAAGATATAAAACATTTTAGTGTTTTGTGTCTACTTGTGAACTTCATTCTTACATTTATTGAATTGGTGAACATTGCAATTTTTGGAACCAAAATACTACACATCTCAGAGAGTCTAAATCCCACTATAAGAAGCATATAATTTTATTTTTGCAAGCCTATAATAGTGATATTTGTGAGTTTAGCAAATATTTTTGGTATACCTGTGTCTGTTCTTACTCACATTAAAATTGTAATACTTTCCCGTGAAGTATAAATTTGTACATTTCTTCTTCAAATCTGGAGCTCTGATGTACTATAAAATTGTTCAGCTCCTTGTATTCTAGTTAGAAATTGAAACTTTGCACATACAGTCATACCTCGGGATAAATACGCTTCAGGTTCAGCGCTTTCGGGTTGCGCTCCGCGGTGACCCAGAAGTAACAGAGTGCGTTACTTCTGGGTTTCGCCGCTCGCGCATGCTCAGATGGTCAAAATGACGTCACACGCATGCGCAGAAGCTGAGAAATGCGACCCGTGCAGACGCGCTGTTGCGTCTTACGTTCTGTTCGGGATGCGAATGGGGCTCCGGAATGGATCCCCGTTCGCATCCCAAGGTACCACTGTACATAGCCCAAGACACTTTGATCACTAGTAGAAATGTTACACGGAGACCTATCTGTTCCTATAAATGGATAGCTAAAAGTCTATTACAAAATGATTAACACAGAAAAAACTTGAAATGTAGCACTTATTCCAAGGCAAATTGGCAAACTAGAAAATGTTGAATATTGGATTTTATTATTAGTATTGATTGAATTCATATACTGCCCTATACCCACAGGCCTTATTTAACATGCAGCAGGCATACTGTGGGGCATGACATTTACCTTATCCAGTGGCGGAGCTTCATGCTCCAGCACTGGGGGTGGGGGGGGGGGCGGAGAGCAAGGCAGGGGCTGGCACGCATCCCGGGGGCGTGGCGCACCGCCCGCAGGGGCGTAACACGCGTCCTGGGGGCGTGGTGCCTGGCGTGGGCAATGGGGCATCTGCGATGGCACCCCATTAGGATTGCGCTGCCAGGGGCGGTGCGCTCCCCCCCACTCCTCTTCCTCTACCAGTGATCTTATCATAGATTTTATCATAGCACACAGCAAGCCCTAGTCAGAATGTTTTTATTTATAAAAGTATTTACATACCACCTCATAAAATATCAGGGCAGTGTACAGCAGTATAAAAGTATTAAAAAGCAATCAAAACCTGTACAAAGCAAAATGACTGATTAATTAAGATAAAACCTAAACAACTGCATAGGCAGAAAGTCAAGAGTGAGGATTCCTGTTGATGCTGGGGTACAGGGGCTCATTTCATAATTTAATATGGGAGAGGGACCACCCCACACAGCAGCCAGGAACATTGTTCTCTGCCTGCAATATGCGTGCTTAATTTACTAGTATAGTATACAAGCATGGTGGCGTAGCTTTTTCCATGTGGTTTCCAGATGAACAAACATGAAAATTAATTAAAAGCACTTTCTCAAAAGTGCAAGCATTACTCCAAATGAAAGCAAATTCTAATTTTACAATGTAAATATAGTCTTTGATAGAAATGAGAAAAGGAAATACAGTCCATAGCTTTATGGATTTAAATAATACAGCTCCAGGTCTCTCAAGCTGAGTGCTAGAGACCATTAGTGTAACAATAAATTTTAGTTTATAGCAGTATAATTGCAGGTCCTAAGTTTAGCTAATATTAATAGCCTTATCAATTACAGTGTCATAAACATACTTTATAGCGGTATAAATATTGATATTAATGCAATCAAGCATCGCTGTACTAATTCACAGTTTTGAGTCTGATTCAGCTAGCTATACTCAGCGTTTCAAGTTTAGAACTGCTGTCAGGGTGGATCTCCGAATACAATAATTTCACGTGCAGTTCAAATCACATTTTAATATGGATGGAGACAAATAAGCTCTGTTAAATTGAAGCATTTCAGGTGGAAGCAGTTTTCATCTTGTAAAGTGCACTCATTAAAATCAAACCATTTTGTACAGGGATAGTACTGAGATGAAATATTAATTTTGCACTTAAAGACACAGTCATGATGATCCATAACTCTAAGAGCAACACAAACTTCACATTGAAAAGTACAGGAAGCTACAATTTCCTCCTCTGATACCTAGCGAAGATGACATTTGAATTAATACATTTCTTTGTGCTTTATAAGCCTTGAACTATAAGAACCCCCCTAGAACACTGTTCAGGAAGATGATTTGTTACGAACCAGGACTTAGCAATAGACACTCTTTTACACTAGTTGACATCTTTCTCTGGCATACTTTTAACAACTCCACAGCAGGTAGAAATTCAAGCTTTTAACAACTCCATGGCAGACATGACAATTAAAACTTTACCGGTTGAATTTCTTCCTGATGTTGCTTTGCTTTCAGGAAAAAGTAGAAGCCCTACTTTTGGTTAATTGAAATAAACTA